>NC_048419.1:5656404-5704290 GCF_013103735.1 Etheostoma cragini | reverse complement strand
TAGTGTGGGGCGTAGTGTGGGGAGTAGTGTGGGGCATTGTGTGCGGCATAGTGTGCAGCGCAGTGTGTGACGTAGTGTGCGGCTTAGTGTAAAGAGTAGTGTGCTGCGTAGTGTGCGGTTTAGTGAGGGATATATGTAGGGTTCGGGCATATGTAGGGTTCAATTCAATTTTATTTATAGTATCAATTCATAAGAGTTATCTCAAGACACTTTACAGATGGAGTAGGTTAGATCACACTGGACTAGGGTGCGGCATACAGTGTGCTGTATAAAAGCAAAAAAAAAAAATCTGGATCGAGTGTATAAAAAAACACTAGCAGTTGCCTTGACAATAGCTTGCCTTCTTGAAAACTTCGGGTTTGTGCAAGTTGTCCAGTGTCGCACTAGTGACAATTCTTTCTGACCAATCAGTGACCTGCTCCGGTTCAACTCCACCGGCTAGTATTGGCTCAACTCGCATGGAACCACAACCAAGGTGGTACCAAAAAACGTACCAGGTTCCAGGTACTACCCAGAACTTTTTCTCACGTAAAACATGAGTTGAGCAGAGCCGTGCCGTACCATGCGGTGGAAACAGAGCATAGTGTAAGACACAAGATCTGGGTGTTTCCCAGAAGAAGAGGGCTTGTTGTGGACAGTAAATGCATGACAACACCTGATCTGCTGTTCCAAAGCAGAGCAGCTAGCCGTGCACGGGGCCAGACGATGTTAGCTAATACCACATGCAAGGTCAAGGTCTGGACAACAGCTCACTATTGCCTTTGTCTGAGCGCTGGAGGTGCAGCAGATTCTCAGGGAAACTATACATTACTCTCCCCCAGCTGGCTCTGCACTCTATCACTTACAGTGTGCTTCACATTGAAGGAAATCAGCCAGTGCAGGAAAACGCTGTCACTTTAAGAAGGTTTATTTAATTATAATGAAATCAAATTCCACAAGTTGGATAGCATTAGTGTATGCTTGTGTGTATTTAGAATACCAAAATGTCATGTCTCATTGTGTTAAAATATAGTGTAAATATTAAACGGTGTTCCCACAAATTATTAAAATAAATTGTTGGTGTTGTAGTGAATTAAGATTTTTTCTTTACATTTCAAATTGGAAATGATTCCAATGTCAAATCCACCTTTGTCTAAAGGATACATTATTTTCCAGTTCAGATATAAGGATGTGTCTGAGACTATGAAATTTGTCTTAAATATTACTTTTAGAAACATCTATAATGAAGGCAACGTGCTAACAAAGGACCGACTATGCAGGGCAGAGTCTTACCACAGCCATCCTTATTGAATTATTTATTGTTGTTGCGAGCGCACAAAAGAAATGTGGGTAAAAACGCAACAACGTCTGAATACAAATCATAGTTTCTAAATGGATTTGGATGAAAAGCATGAGGACACTGACATTTTCAGTAATTGTAATGGAATAATTCAGTTATTTAATATGTTTCCATAATGCCGTACATTTGAAATCAACAGATAAAATGCTTTTTTAATTTTGGACAACTTCTAAACAATAAGGGCACATTTACCCTTCATTTGGACCAATACTCTCCATATGTGTACCTTTGGTTATCTTTTCAGAATGAAATAAAGTCTAATATAAAATCATTCTGATACACAAATGTCCCACAGTGGAATTTTAATGCCATTCTTACTTTAATTATAGCCATTATTGTAGTGCTAAAACTGATATGGGATATTATTCTACAACAAATTAATATTGGAATATTGCTATTTTAGTGTAACAAAAAAAGTAATAAAAGTTCTAAAGAAGATTGCAAACCTGTAATAACTGAGTGGCATTTGATTTTTGGCATACAAAAATATTATTCTAAACCAGGGACACATTTTATTATTTATGGTTTTTGAAGTAGTTTCATGTTTTAGAGCCATGTACAGAATCATTGGCTATACTATTAAACATAAAGATAAGGTTGCTACAAAGTGTCCTTTGAGAACTTCAGGAATCTTGAATGACATTTTCTGGGCGTATGATACCAGAGCAGCTCTAAAAATGCCATTAAAATAAGGTCACTGTGTGTGTGTCACTATACATCAGCACACACACACACACACACTCTCCCTCCATCCACTGCCTGGTGGTAAGATAGGGGTCTATTCCAGAGTGGGTTCTCTAGGATATCAGTCCAACTGCAATACTTGTATTTTATATATGTTATATTATAGCCAGTGGAGGGAAGTATAGCCTACTTCAGTAAAAGTACTATTACTACACTGTAAAAATACTATGTTACCACTACTACGCCCTGCATTGAAGATGTTCTTTAAACAAAAGTGTGATCATCATCAGATTAAAAATACTTTAACGTTAAAATGTCTACTGAATGCAAAAAAAAACTCTCATTTTAATACCTGGAAACAACCCCAACATTTTTTATCAATCAACTCAGTGATTAATCGACTCATCATCATTTCGACTTGTAGGCCGTTATATTGTTGGCTAGTTTCATACTAGGCTATTTTATAAACTAGTTACATGTTCCGTGTGCAAACATATGAAGTTGTAAAGAAGTAACATAAAGCTGTCAGATGAATGTAGTGGAGTAAAAAGTACAACATGTCTCTCGGAAATGTAACCGAGTAGAAGTGGCGTGAAAGGAAAAAGTACCTCAACATGTGTACTTCAGTACATTTACTCGAGTTAGTTACATTGCCCCACTGATGATATTGTGAATGACCAAGTGTATGTGTGTGTGTGTGTGTGTGTGTGTTTGTGTATGTGTGTGTGTGCGCGCGCGTGCGCGTGCTCTGGTCCCGGTGCAGCCGGTGTGACATCAGCAGTGAGATCAAAGCGGGACAGCGGGGCTTTAAAGCGGAGTCTGCCCCACTGCGACTCACTCTCTCCCTCCCTCTCTCTCTCTCTCTCTCTCTCTCCTTCGCTCTCTCGCTCTCTTTCCCTGGGTGTCTGTCCCACACACACTCACACACTCAACGACACCGCTGCGATACACACCATGCGTACCTGTCCGGAGCTATTCTACCACCCCACGCTGGATTTTACCCACGCATCTGGCTGATACCGACACAGACAGTACTCTGGAAGGATATTTCTACTATTTTTCTTCTTTCTTATCCGTTTTTTTTTTTTTTTTTTTTTTTTTTTTTTTTTTTTAATAGAACCGAGCGCCACGGCTAAGGTGAGTTAAACTATTTTATCTGGAGGACCAGCTATGTTACAGTCCACAGGCTGCTGTGTGTAGCCTACACACTTTAGGATGATTAAGTAGAGACGGTTTCTATCTGCTAAAGAAAGGGTGGGGATGATATTTATATTTTACTGTATGATCCTATTTTAATTTCCAAAGATCCACGCGTATTTTTGAGTTTTTTTAATATTTCACTTCGGTCAACCTGCTTCTTAGAATCTTTAAAGTGACTTTAGAGTCTTTTCTCATCTGTCTTCCCAAGCAGATCGCCTAATATAATTATTATAATGATTGCTTATTATTGGAACCGCTAATTAGTTTCCCATGATCCTCGGGAAATATGATGAATGGTTCACTTGGTGTGCTCTGCCCTGGCTTATCTCGGCTCGGTGTGAGAGACACATTGGATAGTGTGTGTGCGAGTGTGTGTGTGTGTGAGTGTGACGCTATAAGCCTTTATCTTCCACGGGGGAAACAGGAGCTGCCATTCAGCCCAATTCGGCCAAATGTAAATTTAACCAGGGACTCCACTTGAGGCCGGTGATTTATGGGCCTATTTAAAGCCGGATAGAGTCCTGGAACACCAATAAGGGCGATCCCAAACACAACGACTGGATATAGTTACTTTTTTCCACAATAAAGGCGATTTTTTTTTTTTTTTATGAGGCATATTTTAGCCCAGACTATAGGTGAGAATCCCAGTGCTTGGGAAGCAGTTGGCCGAGTAAAATGAGTTTCAGTGAGCTCATTTCAATAATTGATGGCAACAGTTTCGACCCCGTCTCACCCAATCAGCAATGAGAAGCGAAACTGGCGCTTTTATTATAATAAAAAAAAAAAAAAAAAAAAAAGGCCCATTATTCAGTTTGAATCCGCTCAGTTTAAGCTCTCTTCAAAGAGATTGCTTATCGACAGCTCGCAGCTATCAGATTAACGGTGCTGATGCGCTGACTGGAGATCACTGCGCTGATCTGGGCTTTGATCCCGCTGCTGCCAATCCATCCAAAAGTCTTTACATTGTTCCAAGTGGGGCAGAGGTGACAACTGGAACTGAATTCTACAGAAACTTTAAACATCAGTGCAATAGAACCAATTACTTTAATCACGGGGGAATAGGACTCCTTTGTCTGAATTCTTCCGGATTAAAGTAAAGCTCATGTGACTGTGTAGAACAGAATGCTTTTAACCTCAGCGCCAAACAATGAGATATTAAATTCAACTGCGTAAAGATAGGCCTATCATGACTCTATCACGGTAAATTCTAGAAATAATCAAGTCACTGAGAAAAGTCTGAATTATAGTGCCTGTTGACATACAATGTGTAGGCTACCCCAGACTCAGGACTGGCCCCTTCATGAAAATGGAAGAGGTTTCTTTGTCTTTAGGCTTTTCTTTGTCTTTAAGCTTTTCTGATTCGGATAACAATGTATTGTCCTGGTTTCTTGTGTAAATAGAACGAAGCATGAAGAAGGCTGAGTATTTCTTCCAGTAGTGTAGTTGTGAGCTGTCGACAGAGTATTTCTTGCAAACAATTTTGCTCATTTCCATTTATTTTTGTTGCTCCTATCGTGTAGTTATTCTTTATTTAAATGTGGGCAGAATGGACAAAAATAATAGTCATCCCATTTGTTTTTGTCTTTTAACTACTTATTTCCCAGTGGTTCTTAAAACAGTATAAATAAACACATCTAGAAACTGTTTAAATTTGCATTTGCAAGTTATATTATTATATTTATATTGATGTAATATATATTTAATATTATAAATGATAGTGTGCTATAGACCTACTCTACCTGTAAAGTGCCCTGAGATAACTCCTGTAGCCTACAAAATTGAATTGATGATAATTTATGTGCGTGTATATTTGTATGTTGTTTATTACAGGGATTAGGAGAGGAGGCCGTGCCATGACAGTTGACTTTTGAGTCGGAGCCAGGAAGCCTAACAGCCCGCCGTATTTGTGTCCTGTGTGAACCGGAGCTCCTGTCCAACCATGAGGAGCAGCTCTCATGTCCCGACTCTGGGTGTGCTCACGGCTCTGCTGCTGTCTCAGGTCTGCTCGGGCATCAAATGGCTGTGAGTATTCTCAGGAGGGGCGCCATCCCATTCCTTAGACCTTCAGCCATCATTACACATGCCTCACGGTCAAACAATGTCCACACAGGTGACGTCATGAAGACACAAGATTTATTGTGCGCCTCCTTTTTGCATGTTACAGTGTTTTATGGAGTGGAGGGCCTGTGGCAGCTTTGAAATGGGCCCCCAACATTCCTCAGGTTGCTTCTGATCAAGGGAAGGGAAGGGCCGAGCGTTCTGTGCATGCGTATCTGATGAAGGGGACCGTAGATTAGCTGGCAGTGCTTTAAGTTATCAGCGGAAACCCCTTTTTGTTTTATTAACTCTATTGCGGCTTCAGTAAAAGGAGACGGCGTGGATGTTTCCGTCCTAAGATCTCAGATGAAATGCACCCCCCTCCCTCCCCCTGCTGTATCATAAGACGATAAGAATAGACACTAAGATGGTGATGACGGGGCATCGTGGTGGCGCAGACATCGCCACTGTGTGTAGTCTAGTCAGGCCTCAATCAGTGTAAAAGTAGCATGCGGAAGAGGGAAGCTGCAACGGCATAACTGTTGACACAAATGTGGATTGCTCGTACCGAGCGCAACGCAGTTTTTAGGCTAGAGTAAAAGTAAACAATCATTTTGGAAAGTCCATAAAATTTCCAAGTTGCTATTTTTTGAATTTGTTTACATTCCAATTGATTTTTTTGCATGCTATTGTTTGGTATTCTCATAAAGGCTTTTGAGGTTTTCTTGACAATTCGCGTGCTCTGTTTATCCCCGTGCTTCAAAACACAACTTTCAGCGTTGGCTCGACCCAAAGTATCCACGGCTTCTTATCAGAGGGAGTGTTTGTTTTACTCACAGTGGGAAGACTTAGGCAGATGTGCCCACGAGAGCTGGGATGGCATGTGCTAAATCTAAGCTCTCTTACAGTCCTGATACTGAGCAGCGGTGCGATGCAAAACAGATGCGGCTGTAAACACCTGTGAGTGCCGGGTTACCCCCAGCCCGGCGGAGTCACAGCTTATCATTGGGCACAGAGTGGCGGCCCCTCGGCCCCCTAATGCAAAACAGGCCAAGGTGCAGGCGGCTCTGCCTGGTTCTCACGAACTCTCAGCAGAGTGCGAGACACAGAAAGCAGAGATCAGAGCTAACCTGCTCCGCCTGTGGTTTCTCTCCTAAGTTAATACTCAACGAGTTCACAATGTTTCAATCAAATGTGTGCAGCTCTTAATAGTCTGTAAACAGATGATTCATGTCAAACCGAGGCCATAGAGGATGGCACTTTCTGTGGTGGAAAATGCAAATGTGAGGGATCTATGTAGTTTTTCATCTGACCGTCGATCTGACTTTAGTGGGTTTTAAAAAAAAAAAATTGGGGGGGGGATATCTTGAGGCCTCTTCTGTGCTTTAACTAAAGAAAAACCTTGTGCCAAAACGTGTCATTTAAATCTTATGAATCCTCGGCTGAGTTTCCTTCGGGATTTTCACGGTGATAAGACGGTTCTTCTCTGCGACGAATGCCAAACTATTTCCCTGCCGGAAGCATTATCTGTTTTGATTTTTCAATTGTTTTGCACTGGTGTCTAAAAGGCTCTAAATGTGTGTACACAAGAAACTTTAAGACTAAAACTAAAAAACGAAACTTAAACACCAACACACCGCTATAAGGGGTCAAGCAACCATCACATTGTAATCTTTTAATTATCTTCTTGGTTAATTAAATAGACATTTGGTCTTTAAAATGGTGGAAAATGTTGACCGGGGTTTCCCAAAAGCCCAAAATGACTTTGTCAACTGTCTTGTTTTTGACAAACTGGACTCAGAGAATGTTTGACTTTTTTTTCATGAAAAAGGACTCAAACCGATTAATAGATTATCAAAATAGTTGGCAATTAATTTACCAGTCGACTACTAATCACTAATCCATTCTAATCAATTCATCTTTGCAATATTAATGTATTATATATACAGTACATATTTTTTTGAAGGGGGGCATTTTTAGTCCTTTATTTTCACAGGACAGATGGAAACATGACAACAGATGACAAGCACCAAAAGGCAGCAGGTCGCAGTCGCTAATGTATTATCTTGTTTGTGTGTCTGCCCCCCCCCTGCAGGTCAATAACACACACCCCTTCATCTTTACACATCAACCAGACGCAACACTGTAAGCTGCTGCCCGGCCTCGTGTCCTCCCAGGCTCAGCTGTGCCGCAGCAACCTGGAGCTCATGCAAACCATCATCACCGCTGCCCGCGAAGTCAAGAAAACATGCCAGAAGACCTTCTCTGACATGCGCTGGAACTGCTCGTCCATCGACATCCCCGTTGATGCTTTAAAGTATCGGCCAGACCTTGACCGAGGTATGGCCATAAGCACTTTGGGATGACACGTGGACGTTTTAGTTTTCCAAAGAGCTGCGCCAAGTATTTTTTTTACCCACAAGAATGTGATGTTCATGGTCATGCTTGCCATTCAATGAATACCTAAAACCGAGGTCATTAAGTGCTGCATTTATTGCAGTTGAGTTTACTGTAACTAGTGGAATGATCTGCCCTCTAAGGGGCGGCTTTGGCTCAGTGGTAGATCGGTTGCCTGCCACTTGGAAGGTTGGTGGTTTGATTCCTGGCCCTGCAGTCCCATGTGGAAGTGTCCTGGGGCAAGACACTGAACTCCGAGGTTCCCTCTGTGTGCATCAGTGTTTAAATGTGTGTGAGTGTTTATCTGATAGGCACCTTGTACGGCAGCCTCGGCCACAGTGTGTGAATGGTTCCTGTACTTTGAGTAGTCGTTGAGAGTAGAAAGGTGCTATATAAGAACAGTCCATTTACATTTAATGGGGTCTGTGCTCAGATACCACAATATATGTATAAACCTGGCTGCTATCTAAAGATTGTGATACAGAATGGTGTTCTTTTCAAAATTGATTTAGGATACGTTGCCTCATCTTTCCAATTCTTTTGCTGCCAGCCAAATAATTCCATAATTTATTCCGGAGAAGCCTTCACAAGTAATTTTTACTGATGCTGTTATTTGAGACGACCCCCCACACATAACAAGCATTATGTGTGCCTGCCTGTTTGCGTTTCTCTGGCCAAAAAGGAGTTTGAGTGTGCTGGGAGTGGGAGTGGGAGTGTGTGTGTGTGTGTGCGTGCGTGGGGGGGGCGGACATGGCAGCCATTTGCCAAATGAACAGTCTGCACCGAACAGGAAATGGCTCATCTCTGTCCAGGGATGGCTTTCATCTAAGCAGCCCACGGTCATACATGATTTCTTCCCTTACTTCCAATTGCTTCCCGGCCTTTAACATATGGGCCGGCCTCGCGTGTACACACATCACCGCCAATTACATCAGAGCTCACTCTGCGTTACAGCAGGAGCAGTGATGGACTATGTTTGATAGTTTTATCTGCACACGGTGGAACACTGAGAGGGAAACGGGACAGATGGATAGCAGAGAAGTCAATTATACAACACAAGTGGTTTGAGAACGTTACATGGCTGTTTTGAACAGGGTTTTATTATTTGCTGTAATAACTTTTCATCATGGGAATCAACATGAATTCAAACTGACAATTACACGCTTCATGCTAAACCTTTAGCATACATTATGACAAATGATAAACCAGCGTAGAGTACACATCCAAATGGAAAAAAACCTAAATGAGATAAAATATTCACACTCTACTGCCAGCTCCCTTTGTTGGGTAAATGTTATTTAATGCATTACATTTCTGAATATGCAGGTGCTTTGCTACTAATAACTAATAGAGCTGAAACAATTAGTCTATTGATCAACAGAATCCCTAAAAGTATTTTAAATAAACGATTCATTGTTACATATCCAGCTAAACAGTCAGTAGTTGTAACGATTTGCTATTTCTCTGTCTTGTGTGATAGCAGACTTGAGTTTTGGATTATTGGTTGAACAAAATAAGACATCTGATGACATCACCTTGGACTTTAGGAAACTGTGACAGGAAAAATCAATAAATTGTGACATTTAATAGACCAAAAGAGTGCTCTGTAAATAGAGAAAACAGTTGATAATGAAATAATTGTTGCAGTTGCAGCCCTCAAAACTGCTAGTGACCGCTGACTATAAGTTGTGCATAAGTATTTGTATTGAACTTCAGAGAGAATGCCTTTGATGTATGCATTTTCAGTTTACTTGTACCAATTGGGTTTCTTCTCTGTTTCGACAGGAACAAGAGAGGCTGCATTTGTGTATGCCCTGTCCGCAGCGACCATCAGCCACACCATAGCACGGGCGTGCACGTCCGGAGATTTGCGGCTGTGCTCGTGCGGTCCTATTCCCGCGGAGATCCCTGAGCCTGGCTATCGCTGGGGTGGCTGCGCCGACAACCTGCACTACGGTTTGATTATGGGCTCCAAATTCTCTGATGCTCCCATGAAGATGAAACGCGCAGGCTCCCATGCCAACAAACTGATGCACCTACACAACAGTGAAGTCGGAAGACAAGTAAGCAATATGGCCATCTTTTGTGTAAAAGTGCAAAACCTCGAAGCTGTTTCTAAATAAGTATGAAATGACACTAGTTTGAAAGTTTGAAATGGACACTATAATTTCAATTGTGAACTTAGTTTTTTGCTTGACTTGTAGTTTACCTTATTTGAATGGATGTCAATCCCATAAAAGATTGAGCCCTATCTAAGGTCGTGTCCCCTGTCTTCATGTCCAGGCGCTGAGAGACGCGCTGGTGATGAAGTGTAAATGTCACGGTGTGTCCGGTTCCTGCTCCATAAGGACCTGCTGGAGAGGCCTGCAGGACCTAAGGGAGATCGCCATGGACCTGAAGACCAAGTATCTGTCAGCCACCAAAGTTGTCCACCGGCCCATGGGGACACGCAAACAGCTGGTGCCCAAAGACATCGACATCCGGCCGGTGAGGGAGAACGAGCTGGTCTACCTTCAGAGTTCCCCAGACTTCTGTGCTAAAAATGACAAACAGGGCTCTGTTGGCACACAGGACAGGTGAGATCATTGTGTATTGTATGTGAGCGTGCATGATAAAAGAAGAAGGGGGTGATATTTGGCCATCCTGATAGTTGTTGGATTTGTTTTTTGCTGTTGGATTAATAAGCATCAGTGACAGGCCCACACAGCTGACAAATAGGAAATGGCCGATCCTGAGTGTCTGGTCATTCAGGATGTTGACTCTAGTGAAGTGGCTTCCTGCCTGGTGGCACCGTTTAGTTTGCAGGCTGGCTGATAACGCGTAGCGGCCCCCTGAGAGTGCTGTGTCTGTGGCCTGTCTGAGCATGTGTCACTGAAAGGGCCACTGAAAAGACTGGAGTGGGTGTCCCACCATCTAATGACTAACGCCGTTATTCTTGGGACTGAGTGCACTCCAGCTGATATCGATTGGAGAGGGCCAAGCAAATGGGTAAAGTAGTCCCCCCCCAAAGATAAAGGCTTATTTACACCGTTCAGCTTGTTGGGACAGTGTCACATGCTGCCTGCTGGTTTGTGCTCTGTGAGAAGTTAGTGGATAGCATGGAGCCCATTTGTCTGGGGGTCTGACTCAGGCTGAGATCTGGCTAAACAATATCTGAGAAATATGGCACAATGTTCCATAACTGTGTTGCAGAGGACAGAGTGCATCTCAGGCATTACTATTTTGTTTAGAATTGCATGGCACAGAAAGCAAATTCTGAGCATGTCTAGTGTGGAAGTTTCTCTGTTCATATAAGAACTTGATCGCATGTAATTTCAATCTGATTGTTTAACAAGACATATCAGACCCTTTTACAAGAATACATTCTATGTTTAGCGCATCCACACTTTGCGCTTCATTGTCAGCAGCCAGCAGCTGTGGCTGAGTGACCACTGAAGATGAAAAGCTCCACTAAATGGCATGTGATGTTGTATGTTAAAAATGGCAAACATCACATGACTGTCATATCATGCATCCCTCAGCTGTAGGCCACTCTATTGATAACCAGATGAAATGCCTCACGTCAAGGACACTCACTGTGCATGTCACAGTGTGTCGCTGGTCTGCAGCAGCCACACACAGTCTGCAGCGTTAGTGCTTTTTTGCCAAATCATTAGGCGCCCGCTTTGCTGGCGTCGTCACATGAACGTGTGATGCTGATGCCTGTGTGTGAGTGTCAGTGCTCGCCCTAGGTTGATACTTCAGCCTGGCTGCTGGGTTTTAAAGTTTCTTGAAGTATTGGTCAGTTACCTTTCCAAATATCCACATGAACCACTCTTCACATTGACATGAGCGGGTTTGCCTGTTGCTCCCGTTATTTCTTTGCAAGTCATGTAGCATTTTAAATGGATGTTTTTTAAAGCGGAGTCTGGCGCTGTGCTCACCACACACAAAACGCTACATCCCTTCAGCAAAGAACAAGTGGGTCAAAACAGCATCACTGATCTGTTTTAACCAAATATTCTCCGGTCCAGCTCAGTTAAAGACACAAAAACACCAGACCCGTTAGCACGTTAGCATGTCCTTCGCTACGTTACCACACGTGTCTGTAACGGTACAGCATTTCAACCGATTTTAGATAAAAATACATTTAAACATAGCACACTGGACCTTACCTGCTGTTAACTAACCACAGACAGTTCTTTGAGCCACAACGGTGCGTCGCTGCAGAATAAATATAGGGGAAACACAATGGATATTTGGCGTAATTTTTGGCCTGTAGGGGTTTCCCGCTGACCTGGCGGCCCACAAGGCTTGAACAATTATTGGGGAAACACTGAGAGCGGGTACTGATTATTCTAATATGTGTCGTGACCTATTGTATCGCAGGGGATTGTGAGCCAATCCGCAAGACCTGAGAGCGGCAGATATAACAAGAGAATCTGGGACATCATTTTAGCAGCAGTTCCTAATGGATAAAATGTGATCACTGGCACCAAAAAGAAAGTGTTATGGCCCTGGGAATAGACACGCTATTGAAGCCTGTGCTTCAGTCTTAAATAACATTACTGTGCCTCTGCTTCAAACCAGCAGATGTGAACTACACTATGTGCAGTGCTGTCCTCTTTTTCCACTTACAGCATAGCGGCGATATAACGAAATCTCGCCCCTGACTAAACATGACCGAGTGGGGTTTCTATCTACTTCCCAGCTCCCACCGATGTAATAAACCTGTCTTACACTCCCCCCCTCCTCCTTCTCCTCCTTCGCTCCAGTGGCAGCCTCTGTGTTTCCCTCACCATGCTGGTCATTAACACTCAGCCATCATAAAACAATGCAATTATGTTGAGAAGACAAGCTAAAGAAAGGGAGGGCGGCCCTGTGTATTCAGTGTGATTTACGACGGGGGCTATTCTCTGCTCATTCAAGAGTCTTTAGGCTTCTAAACGAGAGGCTCCCAAGCATCCACTGCTCAAAAGGTTAAGTAGGGCACACAGGACGGTCAAGCGCTATAAAAGGACTATTGTGGGCTCTTCGCTGGCTGCGGGATTGTACAAAATATCTTACAACGAAGCTGTAAACCTAATTGTCACAGGCTGGAAACCAAGCTGAAAATACGTTAGCGTTCAAAGCTGGTTGTTCAGTCCAAACTTTACTTTCCCTTTTCTCTATCTTGTTATGCATAGTTGTTAACTAGGGCTGTCAAAATGAATGCATTAATAACAGGGAGGTGTGTGTGTGTGTGTGTGTGTGTGTGTGGGGGGGGGGGTTTCGGCTCTTATAATGCATCCAGTGGATGGCTAGCAGAAATAAATCTCCTGAGAAGAAATGAATACAGAAAAGCTTCTTTTTAATGGCAAGTTCAGTATCAAAGATGGCTCTCTGAAGTTATTTGTGTGTACTATACTGTGGATGTGAACTGAGTTACCTTGGAGTACATGCAATCTCAAATACCACTTGAGTATTAAAAACCTTTTACATTTAAAACAGATAAAAAAATAAAAATGTCTGATTAATCCCTAGTGGGGATTAAGCCCTACATCTGTGAATTAACAGTTTCTTTAAGTTATTTTAACAGAAGCTGTCCATAGAACGTGATTCACAGCTGTATTTTGTTTTTGTTTTTACATTTGGAATTTTAAAATTTGCGCTTAGACGACTTTTATCTACTCCGGAGGTTGGTTTGACAGATTTAAGAAGTCCGCAGTTTGACGCTTCTTCTCGACATTCTGGGCGTTCTTTCCTACATTTTTGTCGCTTTTTTCAACCTTTGTGACAATTCTAATGACGTTTTTGATGCTTTTTCTGAATTTTTCTTTTTTTAACACGTGAAAGTTTGTTTCCACGTTTTCAGAAGTTTACTAACTGAGCAGCTTTGTATAAGACAATTGTATAAAGGCCTAACAGAAAATGCTCTGTATTTCAACTACACACATAATTTCCATTTGTTAATTACGGGTGCCAGAACCTTTTCTGTTATTTTATGGATGTATTTCTTAGACTATGGAGTGTAGCACTAGCTGTTACACAATAACAACATTATTAATCTAATTTAACATTTCCCTCTTCCTTGTCTATGCTGATGTCAGGCAGTGCAACAAAACCTCCCTGGGCAGTGACAGCTGTGACCTGATGTGCTGCGGCCGTGGCTACAACCCGTACACGGAGAAGCTGGTGGAGCGCTGCCACTGCAAGTACCATTGGTGCTGCTACGTCACCTGCAAGAAGTGTGAGCGGATCGTGGAGAAATACGTGTGCAAATGAGTGTGTGCCGCTGCCGTGCAGTCCTCTACGTGTACCCAGCCACAGATTAACCAAAGCACTACAATACCAAGAAAAGGCTTGCTTTTGTCATAAGCTTCAGCATGTGTATCACAATGAAGAGGGGGTCTGTTCTTGTCTCACTATCAATTTTTGTACGTGAATCTGAATCCAAAGTGCCAACTGGGCTTCTAAGCTTTTTTTTAACTCGCTTCACAAACCTGGACATGGAGAGTGTGGCGTTAGTGCCAGTTTACGTGAAGACCGCCGTCCTCCTGGGTGTCTCCTTTTGTCTTGTTAATGATTATAAATCCCCCTAACAGGGATTTTAAAAGTCTATTTTATTATATCGCTAATAAAAAAAAGAAATAATATTGGATTTGCTGGAGGAAAGGGATTGTCTTTTCCCCTCACTAGACTAATGTTTGCCTTTATGCCACGGAAATCCAAGGGCAGCGTGGTACTTTTTTTAGGTACTATTAAACCTTTTTTGTCCCTCTGAAGCAATGGACAATACGTGGGGGAAAAGGAACACAAAAAAAGGGAACTTCAACTACTTTTCAGTCATGGAACATTTGTGTGGTTGATGTTTTGGACTCTCGCCATGTGTCCTGCGTCGATCTCGACATGCCTGCATCCCTGTGGATTGAGAGAAGAGCATTATCTTCCTTTATGTCTGACATGCAGTTCAAAATATATTCTATTTTTCAGAGCATATGAACTGAACTCATGGATTTTTGTAAACCACTTTTCTGTGGATGTACATACTGTTATTTTGTATACTGAAATAAAGAAAGAAGTATTTATAAAATAGTGAAATGATCTTCACCATCATCTTTACATGGAAATTGCATATTTTATTCTTTCTCTGCGATATGCACTTTTGAAAATGTAGTGTAGCTCATCTTACAACACTTTGGCAGAAGGAAAAATCACAGCCACACAGACTAATTATTTTTAAACCAAGCAACATTTACTGTTATTCACTGCAAATCCAAGTGTGATAAAATAAGAGTTTACCACAACGTATAGCACACAGTGATTGTAAATCAGCTCAGCGCTGTCGGTAATGAGTTGCAGGGTTCAACCTGACAGTCTATTGGGATTCCTCTCTGAATTACCCAAACCCTGGGAAAGTGTTTGTTTGAACATTCCACCTCTGCACAAAAGCCATTGCAAAAGGGATTTGTGTCACTCCTATCAGGGCCTTAACACTCAAACAATCATCTGTTTGAGAGCCAAACCTCCATTGGACAAATTAAAAAACAAGACAGAATTCTAATTTATCTGAAACATATAGCCAGACTGTTGGCCTGTCAGACGGGGCAGACTTGGCGTTGCAATGAGCCAGGATATTACCCTCTGGCCTGCCGTGTGTTGGTTAAAGTGGTTCTCATGATTTTACACTGACAGAAATAGCTGTGGACGATGTAGGCCCCATGCTGAGAGCTCACATGATTCATCGCAGCACCAGCCTGAACAGGCTTCACACTCACTGGGGCTGTAACACTGCTTGACCGTAGACTGTGGACGCATACAGAAACTTCCAAAACAATCCTGCATACTTGGAGAAAAAAACAACACCAAGGGGAATATTATCACCAGTCATTTAGATTTGAGTGGCCATTTTACGATGCTGGACTTGTTTTGCAGCTCTCCGTTGCATTTCATTTCAACGTTTTGGATGCAAACGTAGGTTAAGAAGAGTTGATTAGACTCTAGATCCGAAGCCAAGACTCTGGTTACAATAACCTCTTTAATGTTCCAACAGAAAACCAAAGACGGTAACAGTATTACCGAGGGGAGTAACGGAACAATGAAGTCTAAGAAGTCTCACATAGTCTTATGTACATAAAGATTTGATCAGTGGATGTTGTTGCATAGCCGCAGTCTAAAAGCAGAAGCAGGCTGCGAGGACGGACAGAGTGTACTGTGGTCTTTGGGTTTGGGGGCAGGGAGGGTCTGCTGTGTGCAGGTGAGCGGGGGTCTGCACTGTCTGCACACAGGCCTGCTGTCGACAGCCTCAAGGACTCAGTCACTGGCATTCCACAGCCTGGCAGTTGGAGAAAATAGTGTGTGTGTGTGTGTGTGTGTGTGTGTGTGTGTGTGTGTGTGTGTGTGTGTGTGGGTGGGTGGGTCTGTCACCTTCCCCACCACAGAAATATGAAGCCTCACATGCTGATTGAGGACTTGCACGCTGCCCTCACATACAGGTGGCTCAGCCAGAGTCAAAAGACTACAACTGGATGAAAAAGCGCTAATGACGACACCAAAGTCATGTTAGTACGCCTGAGTCTCTAAGTGGGTGTGTATGCAAGATGCATGGATATTAATCTTAACACATTTACTAAATGTGTGTTCCATTTACCTCGGAACTCAGAAGCCGAAGCTCGGAATGACGTCACACCCGAGTTGAATGTGTTCCCTTTACATTGCCTTCATTAGCTCTAGCTGGGTAAGCCATTGTTGGTGATGCCAGTTGATAACAACACATTACTCTGTTTTTTTGTGCATACAAACAGCTTAGAAGATGGACAGGATAGGACTCTGGGAACGACTGATTCAGTGAGACACAAATGAGACAAAAGTGCTTGAACTGGATGTTACTAAAGCTTTCACAGCTGTTGGTTGATGCACAAAGCGGCCATGTTGGTTTTTCAGGTAGGGCTACTCCGTGGTTGTCCAAGTTCCGAGCTCCGAAATCCAAGGTCAGGTAGCGTGTTCATCTGTTTTTTTTTTTTGAAAGTGTATATTAAAGGAATACTTCACCCTCAAAATGACCATTATTATATCAAAAACGTTACCGAGTGTTGCCTTGAATTTGAGAAGAAAACGTTTTGTTTTTGTTGCATGTTGTAAGGTTTCTCCCTTTCTTCACCCAAGAAGAAACACAAGTACATTCACCCATGTACTTGTGTGCTTCTCTATACTTGTTGACTGCTGTCTGTGTTGTCATTGCAATTTTAGTTTAGTTCTTTTAATTGTATTTTATGTCATTTCAAACCGTATGTACGTACAGTATGTCTAATGTATTTTATCTCCTAGCCCTCCTTCCGTTCCTCTGAATGGCTTATCAGGCTGCCATCGTTAATAAGAACTTGTTCTTAATGACTTGCCTGTAAAAATAAAGGTTTAGCAGCAACATCCATTTACAAACTCTCACACAAGAGCAGTATTATCTGAGTGTCTTTCATCCATCGTTTCAACCTCACCCTATCACACGCGTTGTCTCTTAAACCTTACTACTACAACACTTCTGCTACTCATCTGAAAAGTTTGGGCAGGCGCACTACTCGTTCAAAAGTGTTGTAAACAGTAAGGCCATAGCAAAAATCCATGGGTTAGGGTACTGAGTAAACAACTGGGTAAAGAGACTCCTACTGGTAAACTACAAGATTTCTGTTAACAGAAGTTTTGATATAATTTTGCTGCTAAACCCGGCCCCCTATTAACTCAATGCATCAAGACTTTTCTCCTGATTCTCCAGTCATCATAAAGGTAAGGAATTCAAAGTAACACACAGTGAGTGGTTAATATACAGATGACAATTTTGAGGGTGAGGTACTTCTTTAAGCATCAAAAATACTGTCTAGTATGTTTAAATAAGCTCAATTCTTGACCCTCTAAAGGACTCTGCTATGTCTCGGTTTACGTCTCAGAACATGACTTGTCAATGTTGACCTTCTGTCAGTTTTAGTCAGATCTAGAACTTTGCTGAACTGTGAAGGTGTGCTTATGGTTGAGAAGCTCTTTATCACACACCAATATCATGTGGAATTTTTCCAACCAAAGAGTAAGCATTAGACATTAGAGTAATTTCCTCAGGTCTCTGAATATTAGAAAGGGCCATAAGTCTGACCTACTAAAGTCTGGCAAAGTTGAACCTAGCAGAGACCCTCTGAGCAACCATTGTTATCATTTAGCCGTCGGCTGACCTCAGTCTAACCCTTCTAAAATATCTCACTCGGAAAAGGTCCACCAAACAGTCAAACATGTCATGTGCCAGTAATATGAACCTGTTGTAACATTAATTTGGTCCAATCTATCCATTTTTCTGTCAACACAAAGCTGTGGAAAATGGGACACCATCGGGCTGCAATTTTGGTGGGAATCGGGTAAAAACAACTGCTTCAGAGCGTCCCTCATCCGGGCCGTTAAGGACCTTTGTGTCCAAAATGAATGACAAAACAAAAGTAAAGATGTCAAAAAAAAAAAAAAAAAAACGGAACTAGTCGCCGCTGCAGTTTATGTTTCTTTTCTTTCCCTCTTTCTTTGTCAGAAGGTATCTAAGTATCTCTCCATGACCCCCTGCACTGTGGGAATTGCCTGGTTATTGAGAAGGAAAAGAGGACTTAAAAAAAAAGGAGGAGCAGTGAAATTATCAGGGGTTAATGTCAGCCCGGACAATATAATGGCAATTGCTTTTGTGGAGCCTGCGGTCAAGATAACTAGCACTGAATGGGGGAGACAAAGAATTTGGCTGAAGTGGTAAAGGCTTTCAGATGTACTGACCCGTACAGTAAATTGACTTTTGTGTTTTCTGTGTGTGTGTGTGTGTGTGTGTGTGTCCTCAGGCATGTTGCTGGGCGATAACAGATCATGCAAAGCATGCACCTTTCTCGATAAAGACAAACCAGTGGATGGTTGAGGAGCGACACCACCGGGAGTTTTATGCTGTTTAGCTAATTTGGCGAAAGTGAATACAAATCAAGATTTAAGATTTCCCAGTGGAACTAATTTACAGCTTCTTTTTTTTTTACTTTTTGTCCTGCATGTCCAGGGCCATGTGTCCTCTGTTTAGGTTGTCTTTTTTCCTTTTTTTGTGAATATGTGGACACTTGTTGTGTGTAAGTTGTTAATGACAGAACAGTATATCTACCGTAAAATATTTTTATTTTTTTTATTTTTACTAATATTAAGACTAACCCGTGTGAAAACAGAGGTAAAATTATCTTAAATGTGAAACCTATGTCAACATGTGATTGGAATATTAATTTAAATGCCAGTTGTTTTTGTAACTTAATACGTTTACAAAAAGAAAGAACGTTTTATTAACATATTTTCATAACTTAAAATGGAATCAATCGTATTACGACAACCATGGTCACATATTTTGCACAGAAGCAGAGCTACAGCGCAATTTTTTTCATGTTGAGTCACAGTGAGTCTCCTAGAATTTAACATTAAATGTAAATCAAGATAGTGTGTTTGTGACAGCTCGCCATATATGGGCACTTGAATCCCACTCAGGTTTTAAAGCTGAACATTAGAGCAATACTAGAATTATTTTGGATAATTCCTTTACTTTATATATCTGCATTTAAACATCTCTATCATTTTTTTTTGTAGTGTTTGAGAACTCAGTCAAAGAAACACATTCTCAGTTTTTTGAGTTGTACAACCTCCATAAAAGTAAAAGCACTTTTAGTTGAAGTGAAACGACATGCCACATTGTTTGGGATAAAAACAAATGTGTTCATTTTCAGACTAAACCTAAACTAAGAGATGATGGCAGACCCTCAGTATGAGGGAAAGGATAGATGAAAAGAGCTGTGGAGAGAGAGACAGAGAGAGAGAGAGAGAGACTGAATTAATATTAAAAGAAACAGCCAGCTAAGTACGCTGGGAAAAGCAAACACGGGTCCGTGTAATCACAGTAAATCTGGCCAGGGGGCCGACAGAGCGGGCTGCACCCTCAGTTGAGGAGTCAACAGAGAGGAATAGCAGCTAACTAACTACCATTGCTGAGAGGGGGTAAAGAGGGCAGCGGCACGGCTTCATTCACATGAAGATCAATGAAACGCCGCCATGTTTACCCAGTGTCTGGCCGAGTTAAACTGTGTAAACCTCAGGGTATAACTCAATGTAAAGATGGCTTGAGTCAAAGTTTTAGAGAGGTTTCAACTAACAATGAAGTGTGTGTGTGTGTGTGTGTGTGTGTGAGTGTGTGTGTGTATGTGTGTGTACACACGTATCTTGAGAATATGGCGGATACTGTTTTAGCCACTTCTGACATGAGACCTGCCGCTGTTTAAGTGCAGAGGAAAAACATTCACCTAGCCAGCGGCATTAAGATCAGCCCTGATGATCGGGTAAATGGCGCGGGCCCCGACCGGCCCCCCACACTGACCACAGATCAGTCAAGGCGTCAGGCCAATTGGCTTTGCATTTCATCACCCTGCACGCAGTAGTTTTTCCCTGCTAATATCCTCATTATCTAACAGTCAGCTGTCATGTGCTGCCAAGTTGACTGACGTCACGCAAGCACATCAAAGAAAGTAAAACGGCAGATATGAAAAAGAAACTATGGGATATTGAAGAAAGCATGAGAACAAAGAGGCACTTTTACGCAAGACATAGCATTATGAGTATAAGTATCGATACTTGTCTTTTCCATCTGTCAATGCAAAGGAAACAGTGTCGGTTCACAGGCCAATACAGTAATTTTATATGAGTCACACGTGTTTATTGTTAATTCATTTAATATGTGTATGAACTGAAGAACAGATTTTATGAGTTCATTGTTAAATAGGATAAAATGTAGACAGATTTGATTTAAACTAATTGTCCCGATGCATATTGATTTGTGATCTTCATTTGAATCACGGCACAGCTTGTGCATTCTTTTGTTTCAGTGTCCAATTTGGGAAAATGCTTGTGTAAGTGGATATAGAAAATGTTTGTCATATATATTGATATACTGGGAGCAGATGTGGGTCCTGTTTAATATTCTACTCTCATTGTGACTGTGGCCCAAAGGTTAAACTTGAGAATAATTTGTCTTTGGGGTTTTACATTTTGCCTCAGTTCATTCAGAAGGCTGCTGACTCCGCTGATGTTGTTAACCCAGACAACTCCGGTTGAACACTGGGAAATGAGGACAAGTTCAGGCCTAGGTGCTGAAATTGCCTTCGACAGTCACAGGGAAGACAGACCATAAGGGCTCAATACCCCCCCCCCCCCCCGATCTGGCTAAACGCTGTTCTCTCGTGTTGTCCAAATTAATGACTGAGGCATACAATTCAGACATTTCTTCTCTTGCTGCAACTCGAGCGCATCATAGTGAATCAGTCGTTTGCCTTCACAGATCTTTCAACTTGAGCTCTCGTATAAAACAACCATTTTTTATGGAGGGAAGCACCAATGGATGTAAGCAGGGAATCAACTTTATACATATTTGTTTCAATCTCGCCGTCATTTGCAACACAAGGGTCATTTTGAATGGTTGCCAGGTTACATCCTTCTATTTAATTGCTTACATGTGTTTCAGCCTAAGATGAGGTAATACCCCTTATTTGGCAAACAGACTGAGTGGTAAGGGCAGCCAGCAAAGCCATTATGTGTAATTAGCACTGTTTGTAGCACTGATTTGATTTGTGAATTGTCTGATTGGTGACACGGCCCGTGGGAAAAGATTTTTTTTTCTTTCTTTTTTCCTTTCCGATTTAAGAATACCTAACTGGAAACTGTGTGCCACCATCAATCATCGATAACCTGCTACTGAAAGTGAAACAGGTGCTGAAATATTAAGGCCTCCACCAATTTTGAAAAGGCCAAATCAGCAAACATTTATCTTGGCTGATATTTTGTGCTGATGTCGAGCAGCTTGTATTTTCTTATTAAACATTTAAAGAAGCCGTCGTCTCCCACGCTAGAATAATTTTAAAATTTTTAAAAAAACGGTGTCTATTTAAACCTTGTAATTCTTTAAAAAGAAAAGGAACATCACTGTATTTGGATTACTACAACTTAAAACTGTAAAATATGAGTAGTTCATGTTACTTTAAAAAATCTAGGAAACTAAAAAAAAAAAAAACGTACTTACTTATTTTTCAGTTTTTTCAAACTGTTATAATACACAGTGTCCTCACCAACTTCATTATGTTGAGATCTTCAGTAAGTCTAACTGGGCCAAAAAACCTCTGTAGGAGGATCAGACAGGTTGTAACGTTACATTTGAGTTACTGTCATAACCAACAGAAATTATGGCAAAAAGGATCAAATAAGACCCAAGATGTAATTAACCAATAATATCCTTTGAGACCTTAGCCACAACAACAATGTATGTATGTACATCTAAGGGTGTTGTGTAACTCGAGTAACAACCATGACTACACAAAATACATCATTGAATGATTTTTATTATTGTGTCTTGCAAAAGTATACATTTTAGACCCTTTTCAGGAGGCTCAAGCTGAAATGGATTTTAGGTGCTTCAAGTTAGAGTTTGTTAGTGACAAAGTTGAAACAAGTTTAGTATCCTGTGTCTTTGTCACCGATGCTATGCACCTGTAACCCAGTCAAAAAAAAAAAGGTTAACAGAAACGCAGTGTTGGCCAATCAGAGGAGGCTGTGCCAGACTCCCGCCTTCAGCTGAGTCTCTATCATCGGTCAGAGGGCGAGCAGGAGTACTTTTGTAAGGCACTGTATCCGTGTAACATTCTCATTAGGGGCTGATACCCCCAAAGGTCTGATCCTAGAATCGCCCCCCATTTACTGATTAAATTGACTGCTCTTGTATAGCGCTTTTTTTAGTCTTACCAACTACTCAAAGTGTTTTTACAGAGTACATGAACCATTCACCACTTACACACAGTCTTACAAGGTGCCAGCTGCTCATCAGATAAACTTTCACACACATTTACACTCCAATTCATCAGGGGCTCAGTGTCTTGCCCAAGGACACTTCGACATGGGACTACAGGGCCAGAGATTGAAACACCAATCTTCCGATTGGCAGGCAACAGCTCTACCACGGAGCCACAGCCGCTGGAATAGACTCAACCCTCGGCTGAGCTGCCCACTTCACACTGATTGAGCCAAGAAGTGGAGCAGTCGCTGGTGCTGCACTCCGTCCCCCCTCCTCCTTACTTACAGGGAGGACTTCCACCCTGCTTCTCCTCACAAACCTGCTTCCTCTTTTTCCCAACATGGCTTTGCTACAGGTCTCCCCCCCTCCCCCCTGCCTTTCCTGCTTGTCTTTCTTACTATGAAAAACATTTGAAAAACCCCCGCAGAAATGGCACACAGAAAAATCCTTTAAAAAACCCAGATAAAAGCCATTGTAGAAATGGCTTCACTGCTGTTTGGGCGGGCCTGTTCAGGTCTGCTCCAATGATAATCACACAGCTGAACAATCATTTTGCAGATGGCCGCCCCCCAAGAACCTAGTTCTGTCCAAGATTTCTGCCTGTAAAAAGGAAGTTTTTCCTCACCCCTGTTTCACCAAATGCTTGCTTGTAGGAAATTGGAATTTTTGGGTCTTTGTAAAATATAGAACATGGTCAAGACCTACTACTGAAAAGAGTCCTGAGAGTGTGTTGTGATTTGGCAATGTAAATAAAATTAAATTAAAGTGTGGACACAGTCAAGATGCACTCATACAAACCACATTTGTAGGCAGTCATGGACACATAAGACTACAGTGATGTGAATACATAGAGCACTCCCTTGGCCACATTAGGCACACAGACACTATGTCATCTGTGTGAGTAGCAATGTACTGCCAAAGACACAATCAATAGCATAACTGCAGTGGTTGCAGGAAATTGTGCAGCAGTGGAACTTTACAAGAAAGGAAAGGAATGCAGCTAAATAAAAACAAGCCTTCAAGGTGGAGGACACCAACAATTCCAGTTTACTGCTTTGAATCAATAAACATTACAGAGGTGTTTTCTTGGCAAATTGATTCAGGAACAGGAAATTGATCAGAAGCAAACGCAGTATTTTGAGACGTGTTGAAGTTAACTGTGTGCAATCCATCTCCAACACAATGTGAATGCTGTTATCTGGATACAAGTAGCTGGCCAGATTGTGATGCAAATTCTTCAGGGAACACATTCGTGTAGGAATGCACAGTGATCGAACCTCCCAGGCAATAATCTGGGTTTAACTGAAGGAGAGAGAGAAAGAGAGAGCGGGGGGGGAGGGGGGGAGACAAGAAGACAAGAGAAAACAAATCGGTCATAGGTCTTCATCTCAATCTGTCATCTGTAATAATAAACCCAACACATGACAAAACTGTTCACCACTTATGACAATCTGGACAATAAATGGCCTCTGTTTCATATTCTTTTTTTATTTTTGGGGGATTTTTCCCTTTATTAGAGTTGATAGACATGAAAGGGGGAGAGAGATGGGAAATGACATGCAGCAAAAGGCCACAGGTTGGACCCGGGCCACTGCAGAACACAGCCAACATGGGAACGCTCTTACTGGGTGAGCTAGAGGTCGCCCCCTCTGCTTCATATTGTTATTAGTGCTGTCATAGTCTCGCATTGCCAGACCGTCCTCCACAGCGCTGCGAAGAAGGGTATGGCTAGTCTATACAGAATTCCGGGATGGGACAAAAAAGTGCTCTGGTTAATTGGCATTTCATTCGTGCAACAGAAACCTCAGATTGGACAGTCCAGCTAGCTGTCTGGATTTACCCTGCAGGAATTTCCAGCAGCACCGGAGTAATCCTGGAAGTGGAATGTCACAAATATAGAATAGCGATATCCTTGTCCCTTTCCTTCAGCAATGGGTTGTTTAGCTCGCTCTGATCACTTTACTAGCCTTGGCTGCCTAACAAACATTCCCATATTACTGCTCTGTTCTCAGAGGTACCAAGTTACTGTTATAAAAATGTAAAAACATGTAGTGTGCATGTGGATAAGGGGAGATTCATCTTTATTTGAAGTGGAATAGCTGGAGGGCCATTACTAGAGCAAGTAGGTGTGAAGGGTTAAAGCAATTAGAGCACATCTCTGTCACATCTTGCAAGATTTCAGATGTTCTGCCAGTGGTTTCTCCTGCCGTCGCTCTCATGGCCCTGCTTCACATTTCCAACTCTTCTCTAAATAGTCAAGTCCTAATATTTACTTCTCGCTTTCAAGCCCAGGCAGAGCGGTGGCTAGGCGCAGTCTGGTCGGCGCAGGAGAGCGGAGGTGGCAGGAACTGATGCCCTCATTAATTCTGCAGAGGGAAACAAACATTTGTCCTTTCAGGGCCCTGTGGGACTTTGTGGAAGGGAGCAGCTGTAGACTGACAGGAGCAGCCTTGTTGGTCGGGTTCATGTTTGCATTATAAAGCTGAGTGCATGTGTGTGTGTGTGTGTGTGAGTGAGTGTGTGTGTGTGCGTGTGTGTGTTTGTGTGACCCAAGCTTGGCTGTCTTGACCCCCGAGAAACCGATTTTTGTGTTTCACAATAGAATGACAATAACGTCGAATAGAATAGAATTTCCACAACCAGCCATTTAGCCATTGGAGTCCCATTTAATGTTTATCCTACGCAGAGTAAATGATTAAGGAAGCTTTTCTTCTCTCTCTGTCGTCATCAAAGTCTCACGTACAAACAAAGACAAAACATTAACCATCTGCTGAATGGTTCGAAAATTTCTGATCACCGCTGTCTCGGATTCTCAGTAGAAGAGTGTGTGTGTGTGTGTGTGTGTCTGTGTCTCCAGCTTGTCATGAATGGTGAACAGTTTTGTCAAATACTGTGTGTTCATTGTTAGAGTGGACAGATTGAGATGAAGCCCTGTGTTTTCTTGTCTCCTTCCTTTCCTTCCCTCCTCTCTCTCTCTCTCTCTCTCTCTCTCTCTACTCATTGGTGGGACCAGATTATTGCCTGGGAGGTTGGATCACAGTGCATTCCTACACAAATCTGTTCCCTGAAGTATTTTGCATCTCAATCTTCGTTCCACGTCACACCACAATTCACAGCTGTGCTGGTTCACAGATTCCATTGGTCGACACTTGGCTTGTCACAAAAACATCCCTGATGACAGCTTCTTAAATGGTGACAAACACATTGGCATCGGCTGCTCTGCTTTTAAAGAAAAGCATGCATTCAAATTGTTTCATGATTTATTTAATTGCTTTGTATTAAACAGCACCGGCTACATTTACTTGTAAAAGTCATGTGCTTTCCTTCTTTTCATGAGTAAAAAAGACTAAATGCACTAAATGACTTCCAGGGTAAGGCTGCTTTGCAAGAAAAAAAGTCTATTCCCATTAAAAGGGCTATAAAAAGAGAAAAGATGCATCTCCTCAAAAGTGCACTTCGTCAGTATAAAAGAAAAAAGCTTAAAGCTTTTCGAAAAGATGGGAGCTTGAAGCTTTCAACATCTAACATTAAAGCACAGCTAATTTTCCCCCTTTTAATTGGATTTTCCTTGACTTTCTGTTAAATTGGACTTATCTGAAAGGACATGAGATTGACCCTAACCTCTCCATTAGTGGGCTTCTTGCCGTGTACCCCTGCCTCCCAGGACGTTTGACAGACTGGACACAGAGCACTTCACAGTGATGGACGGCCTCTTCAGCACAGAGGCCATCACACTTCTCTCCTCAGCCTGCCAACTGGGGATTTAGCACTACAGCCTCGGCTGCTGGCCCCAAATCCCCTCTCCAATTCCTCCGCTAGCCTCTGCGATTCCCCAACACCATCCTGCAACCAACGGACCTCCGTCTCACCCCTCCGACCCAACGTCGGCCTCCAGCATTCCTCGCTGCATCACATGGCCCTCGAGCTTGGCCGACGCTGCCCCGGGCCAAGAGATTGGAGTACCACAGGGTGCCAACATTCCAGCCTGACGGGCGTTTTGTTGGAGGGATTTCCTGTTGGCTTTCATGCCAGTGTGGAACAATTACTGCTGCTCAACAATCACTGGCTGTGACAGGTGGACACGGGGGCGTGCCACCTATCATCCGTCGCTGGCGTGGATGTGCTACTTTGAGCTGAGTGGTCACTGGGAGACCATCTATATTTGCATAACATTTTTATTGAATTTGGTTAATTGGGGAAGGACGCATTTTATACATGTTAGAGAGTGAACAAAACTGAGAAAAACAGAACAATCAAGCAGATAAACTATTCCGGAGAAGCGGGTGCCAGGTAATGTTCAGGGCCAGATAATCATGAAAAATGGAGGAACGCCGCCCTTAAGGGCCTTTCAACTAGAGCTGCACAATATCTGGTTTGTTTAACGTTATATAACTGCCACGATGAACGCATCATGCACTGTAAAACGTAACTGTTATTTTTTTGTTTTTAGTGGTGCCCTTCATTTTCAATTCAAAGTTCAATTTGTTCAATAAAAGAAAGTTAGAAATGATTCACTTTTATTTGTTTGAAAATCAACAAGCAATCTGTTGTACTTTACCAGAAAACTGAAAGCAGCAGAAAAGCAGAGCTGAGTACACTTTAACATCTGTTTATTTATTTTTAAGTAACATCGTTGATCCTATGTTTACTTCTTATCTGGCAGCCCCTACTTTCAACAGAGGTCACTTCTTCTTATCAGTTTGAATGTCTGAAGTAGTGCTGCACTTCGACCACACAAGGGCCATATTAGCTTTAAATTAGATCATGTTTAGCACAGATTAAATCAGCCCAGCCCCTCAACGAGGTGCAGCTGTGTGTCCGGCTCTATTTTGGCTGGGGTACTTGAGGACACTTTGATGAGGGACTGTGGAATGAAACTCGGAATCCTTCATCCTTGCAATATTTCAAAGATACGCCAGATACGCCTTTGGTCTATCAGAACCACTTAGCCAGGGCACACACACGCAAACGCACACACACACACGTGCACGCACTTTCAATTGGCTCGTTTGTATTTAGGTAAAGGTCAGAGCGTAGACTTTAATGAAGGTCGATTAAGGACGGACGGAGGGCTGGAGATCATTTGGAGTGATGGAGAAAGAGCTAGAAATCCTGCTCTTTATCAGTGGTGGAATGTAACTAAGTACACTTACTCAAGTACTGTACTTCTGTACAAATGTTGAGATACTTGCACTTTACTTTTCTTTTCACACCACTTTCGACTTTTTACTTTTAGTTACTTTAGAAATTAAGATTTTTGCACATAAAACACATGTAGTTTATGAATATCTGGTGTTTTATTGTAAATTAAACTACCCAACAATATAAGGGCCTACACATCCAGCTGAAATGAGGAGACCTTTAAACACACACAACTGTTTGGATCCTTTACACTTTCTACAGTGTGAGGATTATCAGTACTTTTACTTTAGTACAGGATCTGAATACTTCTTCCACCACTGCTCTCCTCCATTCACGCACATTCTATCTCAGCTCTCCAGTAGGTTGTCTTTCTCCATGTCAAGATACAGTTTGCATTTCATTATTCTCCTTCATTCTTTCAGTGCGCATGTGTTACAATTTATGAAATGAGATTAAAACATCTGCCTGAAAACGCGGCAAAGAAACTCGTTCCATTAACTGCAAGTCTGCCGAAGGTAAATCGATTCCGAGAAGGACGAGGTTGGAAAACCAAGACCTCAATTGCTCTCAGATTCATCCTCCTCTCTGCCAAACAAGACCAGGGTTACTGAGGTGTGTTAGTTGTGGCAGTGCCGAGACAAGACACACAAATTATTTGCTATGACACGTTTAGTGGAAGGAATTATCTTCCTGTGTCGCCGGCAGTCCGAGGAGAAGAGATGTTTTTGCCTTGAAGTTGAGAGGGGCACATGAGAAGGTTCCCACATGAAAGACCCTGCCTGCCTTCTCACTTTAATCACTGCTGGTCCTGGCTGGGAGGAACCATTTTCTGTCGGCGCTTTTGGGAGTCTCGAACTACATCTTTGTTTATCTGATTTCAGATTTTTGTTTTGATAGATGAGAAGTCGGTTGGCTTGTGGCTTTTTTCAGTTCATGTGACGTGGCAGTTGCGTTCATGGCGGAAAGTTGAAAACCGGACTGGCTGAATGGAAGATGAACGGACAAAATGGCAGACCTGGAGACCATTTATTTTTAATTACTTACTTATTTATTTAAGATCCCCATTAGTTGTCACCGTAGTAACAACTATTTTTAACAAAACAAGATATTCAAAACAAGACATTCCACGTTAAAGTATTACGTCCATATTGTCAATACAATAAATAAATAAATACTAGGTCTATAAAATTCATAATTCCACATTATCAATAAAACATTGTTCACCTGATACCTTCACAATTTTTTCTTAACAAATGTTTGTCCCAACCAATAGACACGTTGTACCAGTGTCGTGTCCATACGTAGGTAAACAGCATGTGGCATGTGTGGCAATTAATTTCCCTGTTGTTGCGTCACCCAGAGACCGCGGATCTCGGTCCCGAATCGTGGTGAGCACCACTAAATAAACGAGAAAATTGTGTCCCTGTTGACAGAACAATAGATCAAAATAACCTTACCATTCTTAGTGCCGTGAGACGTGAGACATTAATCCGCATTCACATCCCCACTATCATATGCAGTTTAAGGTAATTCCTTTTTGACTACTTCCCTATTAAAAACTGATCCCACTTGTACCATCTTATAATTTTCTCTACTAATGGCCAAATTAGGTAATAAAAAAATTCCACATTTATCTGGGCTCCACTTGTTTACATTTAGAAGTTGCTCTGACTCTGAGCCAATGCTCTTCTGCCAGAATCACTTACCACCTTTGGAGCTGCGGCGGCTGCTAATAAAAGCTCAGTGATTCAGAAAACCCACTGGATCTACATGGAGTGACGTGCCGGGGAATCAAACTAGCGTACTTCCTCCTTCTCCACATGCCTGAGCAATGTGTCTGAGCAGCCGTGGCCAGCACACCCATGATTTATGAGCACCTATGCCCCGATCTTCCCTGCCTAACAACGTAGAGCCAAGTGGACAAGGCTACTTAACAAATCAAAACGCCGAAGGGGCATAGATGTAAAAACTCCAAATTAGTCTCTCGGCGATGAAGCACGTGTGTGTGTGTGTGTGTGTGTTTCAAGAGGATTTGTGTTTTTCTTTAACTTCTTTCCTGTATCCACGTGTTGGCCTCTCTGGGTGTTTCTCTTGTGGCTCTTTGTGCTCAGCCTTTCTCTTTTTCTAAATGCTCTACTGACCTTGCACTTTCCTTGTTTCCCTCTGTACTGGGCTGCAGCAGCTGGACTGGCGGCACTGGGCTCTGACTTGCCTCCATGGGGCCCTGATCATTTCCTGTGCGGCCCTTTTGCCCTTTCTCTTGCTGACAGCGGCTACAGTCCCGCTGGCTGCACTCTGCCTGCTTTCTGCCTGCCAACAGTAAAAATGGAAATTATTACCCGATGAACATTGTTTTACCCCACATTTGGTTTTGTTCTTTTAACCAAGAATTGAATGCAAACCTTGCAAAATGACAGGTGCTTTTGGTCCAATTATTATTAAATAAATAAAATGAAAAACACAAGCATTAGCATGTTGTATAAATAATATCACAATTTGTTTCAGTGTCTTGACTGTAAAACATGCAGAAGCTGACATAAAACAGGTGGTTACTAAATGGCCAATAGAGAAAAAATGATGACAAGTGATGTAATAAGAGGAAATGCAATGTAATACTGATGTAGTCTGTTGCAAATAATGTCACCACCACAGTTTCTAATTCACTAGCAAGGACCATGCCCTAACAATGTGCTAAGTTAAGATTTTAATGAACTTTATGAATGTTCAGATAGATGAATAAATGTGGGGAAGTAGTTTACAGGCCCCCAGATGGTACATAGATGAGACATGAGAGAGGTGTGCCCCATGATGAACAGGAAGGGAAAAAGGGGAAGATGGATGGATGAAGAGGAGGGAAAGGGAGGGTCAAGCAGTCAGAGGTAAATTAGACTGGCTGCGTAGCACGGTGTATGTAGGTTTGTTGGGTGATAGAGGCGTGGTTTAGGCGTGGCCCTGCCCCCCAAACCTAAGTTAAGAAATTAACTTTATTTATATGAGGAGGGAACATTGTATATACACTGACAGGCCAATTTATTAGGCAAACCTCAAATAATCTAATGCAATCTAATGTAGTTGCTCTGCTATAAAGTCTACTTTTACGATGCATTTAATGTTGATGGTTTGGTGCTAATCGTCAAAGAGGTGTTAATTAAATAATGTTTCAGCATTGAGGTCATAGTTGGTGATGGTTTTGCACTGGACTACATTCTTTTCAGAGGTGTTTCTAATTTTCTGCCCCCCTCCATTGATGTAAATAGGGAGAACACAAATAAAGTCAACTTGCTATAGTTAAAAGTTTATGGCAGCGCTGTTGTACAGAATTGCATGAGATTGTTCAGGTGTACCAGTCTATATGCTTTTTATTACCTCACTCAATTCATTTGCTATAGTACAGCTAGTTACTTCTCAAATTAAGATTGTACACACAAAACATATGCATTGTTATAGATTACCCAGCATTATAAGCATGCCAACAAGCCAAAATCTGCTCAAATGAACTCATTTAAATGCTTACATGTTAATAAATCAGTAAAAATAACCCAACAACATATTATATGTGAAAATACCACAATGACACAGGCCATTCGTTTGCATAATGAGTCCTTAAACAGGTGTGGGCGTCAAGAAAGAGTGCTTGGTTGCGTACATCTTACTACCATAATTACCCACATATCATCCCCATAGGCATAATTTGCAGGGGGGGGGGGTTCCACCCCCACCAATAATCAAAACTGGAAAGTGCAATTGCCTATAATTGCAAGACATTTGCACCATAAATTGTAGCAGAACAATTGACCAGAAAGCAGGAAATTAAGATTTCTATGAAGTGTTCTCAACTAAGATCTCAACCCTCATATTTAGACTTTAGACATTTGAACTGTGCAGTATAATTCTCAAGGTTTGGTCAGCTCTTGATTATGAGCTGGAATCAGATCATTAAAAACTCATATGGCAGGAATAATCTGTCTGCAAGCACATATATGCAGACAAACAACCATGCAATTTATAATACAAGTTGTTTCTCTCGTGCCATTTTTTATCCTGTAACATTAAAACTCGTAACAAATTGAGATGTCGTTACTGACAGCAATCTGAGCACTCTTGTGGTTACTTGGTTCCCCACATGCTCATGGAAATAACTCCACACTTCTGGGAACATGAAACCTTGGTAGATGCCAGAAGCTACACAGCAACAAAGATGAGGATGCTTGTACCACATCTGGCTGTCAGTGTTTGTGTGTGTGTATATGTGTGTGTGTGTGTGTGTGTGTGTGTGTGTGTGTGTGTGTGTGTGTGTCATGTCAGCCTAGGACAGAGTATACTGTAAGAATGTCCACTTCAATCAGTTATAATTACATCTTACATATGTGTTGTGAAATAATAGGCCCTGAAGTTAAGAGAGATCACTCAAACAGCCTTCTGTCTGTCCGTACGTCCTCAGCAGTGATCAGTCTGACAGGGTCTTAGGGCCAAAAAGTTGTGGCCCACAATTTTCTTGTTCTTAACATTTTTAACAAAAGAAACACAAAAGCCCCAAAAACAAAGAAGGCCTAGTGGGGAAGAAAAACAGCCTACTGTCATCACCATTTACAGGCCTGCTTCAGGCATGGAACTGCTCCACATAACTCAAAAGCCGCTTTATAACTGGAGCATCCTCTAATCTGGCCTGAGATTTTAGGAAAAAATGTCTATCTGGTCTTCTTTGATGCTGCGTAAAACCATAATAGCAGCTATTTGGGATAAATTATTAGAGGAGATTATATACAGGGCTAGTTTTAACTTAAAGGCCATGACTGAGTTATTTCTGGAAACCCACATTGTGTTCCAACGTGCCATTTTTTGGTGTGTAGATAGATAGATAGATAGAAATAAAGAGAGTTAGATAGATAGATAGAAATGTATAAATCCCAAATTGGTAAATCCCTGTGTTACAGCAGCAAACCTACAGGGGTATACACACATATTCCCTCACACACATACAGACAATACAATAAATATACTAGAAATAATAAATAAGACAAAAATTAAATAAGATAGCAAGATAAAAAAAAGCCAGAACTACCGAAAAAATATAATTAGAAGATCAAAACAAATGTACATATTTACTAGTGTAAAATAAAATGTGCAACCTACCATACTAGTATATACTGTGTAACAACATAAAATAAGTATAATCTGACTCTTTAAAATGTAAACACCATGATGTCATTGTCAGTGAAGCTGGGAAAATGCCATGCTTTTATGATAACTGTTTTTTTTTTTTTAATTGGTGCCAGCTGTATCTGATTGTTATGTTCAGGGAAGCTGTGTTACTAAGCAGTAGCCTAATTAAACTGATGAATCCAGATTTGGATTATGTCATCATCATCATCATCACCTTTTTGTCTTTGTAAGAAATTTACTGTGTGGGGCTTTAGCTAGCCTACTTTTCATATTTGATATCTGTTATTTATTTCTTAAAGTGTGGGTTATGTTAATAATTTCATTTATAGAATGTGTAGAAAAAACTGCATTTCCATTAAGCTCCTTGAGTCCAAAGTGATGTTTGAATTGCTTATTTTGTCTGACAAATAGATTTCAGTTCAATATGATATGAACAGGACGGACAAATATTCTATTAGTGTATACATACTGTATATTTAATTGTTTCAGTCGGCAAAATTGTGTGTTCTAAATTATAAATATTGTTAAATAAATTTCCCATTGTCTTTTACAGCCAGGCACTGTATTCATAGAATGATAGGTTGATTTTGATTGGCCAGAAGCTGAGCTGTGGCTTGGTGCTCTTTTCAAAAATAACTATTAGCCAGCTGATAAACACCAAACTTTAAATTCACTTTAACTTAGTGCAGAGTGCAGACCATTTTGGGTAAAACGTGTGCAGGCCGCTGGCTATTATCAAACTAACTCCAGCCTAGGGTTTGCTGCTCTGATTAATTACTGCAATCAGAACGTACAATGTCATGATTGATTAATCACTATCACCTGATCTGAATCAGATCCTGACAACAACATGTCTTTTAGTTAGAATTACTAGATGACTGAATATGTTCCCTGAGGTGCCTCAGATCTTTTTCTCTGGTTCTTTTTCTGAACTTGTTACCATTTTTTAAACTACTTCCTCAGCCATGTGTGTTGCTGCTGTGCAAAGTCATATTACAAATCTGTCAACGCCTCACAATACTGAGTATTACAGTGATAAGACAAATGTCACATTAAGATTTATGCCGGTATTATTGTGAACAATATGGCACAAGCCTAGTGTGGGCTGGAGATCTAAAGTTTCTAAGTCACCATAATTGGCTTCCAAATAAATGAGTACTAAGCAACTTTCCCATTTCAGCAGACAAATGTGACAGCAGCCTTACAGCAGCCTTACTCTGCACATGCATCATTTTAGACACTACAGCTCAAACATGACATTATGAATTTTTATATTAAAAAAACAGACACAAACAATTACAAACAATCCACTGAGACAATACAAACAATACAACAGTTCCATGTCCACTACACCCAAGAAGGAAGGGTCCATGTACAGATTGACATGTCATGAAGTGGCAATCATTCTCTTAGCAGCTGTACGTCCAGCAAACACAGCATGTTTTTAAGCTTTAGAGAGCTGGCAGGACATTTAGAATCAAAACATTTACAGTAACAGGTACAGTAACATTAATCAAGGCAGAAATTTTGGGTGCACTATTGTTCCAGAACTGACCAACAGGAGAGCACTCTAAGAACATGTGAAGGTACAGTATGTTTTTTTAGCTTTAATTGGGCAGAAAGGGAATAAAGGGCTGTTAATTGTTTTCATGTGGTGCATTTTCACGGGGGTGAGATATGTCCTATGAATGAAATTGTAGTGAATCTGCTGATGGTCTGGATGAGTAGAGAGGGACTTTAAACAATTTTGAAAATGTTCCTTAAGCAAATCCAGAAAAGTATTACATATCAAAGGCACATGAGCAGTGAGCTCACTTGGTAGAGCCCATGTACTTGTCATGGTTGTGTATTGTGTTCTGTTTCCTGTGTTTTTTTTTAAAGTCTGTTTTAGGTCTTGTCCTGGTTTACTTCCTGTCTATTGGTTTTCCCGCCCGCCCTCACCTGTTTCCAGGCCTTTGTGTCACCTGTCTCCCGTTATGTCATTACCCTGTACATATGTGTATTTAGTCTCTGTGTTTCCCTTGTCTGTTGTCAGGTAATTGTATTCTGTTTTGTGGTCATCTGTGGAGTCTACCTTGTTGTCGCTGTGTTTCCAATTTTGGGATTCCTGTCTTTTGCCTGCTGCCTTGTGGACTCCTTTTGTAATTATAGACTTTTGTAAATGTTTGATATTTAGATATTTTTTTTAATTAAATCCTTAAGCAACACTACTCTTGCCTGCTCTCTGCATTTGGGTTCTACACATTCTCTGAAAGTATGAAAGAATGACCTGACCAACCATGGACCCAGCAGAGACTATTTGAACTTTGTGACCATCTGTATGTCCTGGTGGAGCTTAAAGCCGGGTGGAGGAAGGCTAGCGGTGATTGCCAGAAGGAGGTCATTTTGGCATTAGCTCGTGAGAAGGTTTCAGAAAAACCTTGCTTAAAGGACTCTTTTCCAAACGATGCTATCAGCTTCATATTTGCTCCAGCTCCTGCCCCTACCGTAGGATTGTGTAAATCTAAACCTGTTAGCTCCACAACGCAATGCAAGCTAGCACCCACAAACCTGCCTGTTCCTTGGCCTGCTAGCATTTTGGCTACAGGTTCTCTGGTTTTGTCCCAGACTGCCTCGTTGCCTGTTGGGCCTGCTCCAGCCGTCCAGCTGTCCAGAGCCTAAGCTGACGTCCAGCCATCCAAATCCTCAGCTGACCAGGACTCCCAGAGCCTTCGTTGACCGTTGTTCCTGAGGGTGTGACATAACCCGGCACCTCAGAGACTTTGCCTTTGTTCGTTGCCCCAGAGACTCCTGCTCCCATGTTCTGCAGGCAGTCCGGCCAACTCCTGATCGTCTTGCCTGACGGCGGGTCCGCCGACTCCTGTTCCTGTTACCTTGTTGGCTTGGCGTCAGTCCAGCTACCCCTCTGTCTGCCCGGCCCCCAGAGGGCCTTTGCAGGCCTGCTTTACCTCCAGAGTTCCACTGTCCCCAGTTTACCTGTCCCTGCCTTCCACTGTCCTCAGTCCGCAATCCCCAAGTGCGTCGGGGCTTGGTTCCCGAATCCTGCTGTAGACTGTTCCAGCATAATTATTTAGCATAATTATTTCCGTTCTCCCTTTGCCCTCCGTGAGGTCTTCTTTTGACTCTTGTGCTCAACCTTTCTCTGGACTCCCTCTGTCCTCCCTGGGTCGACTTTTGGTTTGGTTTCTCTGTGCTTGTGGCTTGGGGTCTGCTGCCAACTTCGATTCTCTAATTGTGATTCAGTTGAATGGAAACTGGCCTGAATAATGAGAAGTGGATGTTGAGACACTCCTTACTGACAGACAACCATTCAAAAAAATGTGTTTGTTTGCTTGATAAATGCAACAATGAAAACTTGATCATCAACTGGGATAAACATTATTAGCAGTCTCTGATAGCAGCCACAGCTGTACACAGAGTTTCAGCATTGGCTTTGATGTTTCCTCTACTGCTATAAACATTTATACTTCAATTAAAATCATATTTCATTTCTCACACAAGCAGTTTATGAGTCCTACTACTATACTCTTGACCCATGCAATCTTTTACATCTCCCTCTATTTGTAATGACAGCTAGAAAGAGCAGAGAAGACAGATGGATCAAATATTTACTCTCTCCATTGTTCTTTTGGTGGCATCTCCTCTTTCACATGCTGAGGTATTCAAAAGCTGTAAACAGATTCATCTGAAGAATCATTAACAAATGGGATTTGGCAGTGTGTAAGGCCTTGGATTTAGTCCTCTGTCATAACAGTGCACAGAAAGTGTCATTTTAAAGGAGGAATCCATGGAAATTATATAGATGAGAATTTTCTTGCAAAGTGTCTTTCACAGCTGATTTAGAGTTATGACTTCCAGAGGATCATTACAGGAAAGCACGCAGTACTTAGCAGCAGAATAAATATGATCATAATTTATGCTGTCAAATTGAATTCCTCTCAGCCTCTGCCTTCTTCAAAGTGCTTCCAAAAGGCGGAAGTGTTAATTAGAAGGTTGTGGCACTGGCATGTTGCTTCAAAATATGCAGCTGATAACGCCATACCGCTATTCAGCTCATTCTTTTATCTCCATAGCAACAGATACAAATAAACCATCACTTTCAAATTACCTCTCAGTTCTTCTGTAATCACACACTACCTCAACTACCTCATATAGTGTGATGATAGTGTGTAACTACAAACGTGACTACCGGCAAGGAATTATTTTTTAATAATAGAAACTAGGAAGATGAATTAACGGTGTCCTTGTCTGGGATTGAAAGTCAGAAGACACAGCAGAGAGAGACTTGTTTTATAGCTTTGTCTAGAGAATGCATTTCCTGTAGAACATGCTTCTGAATGCTGAAAAACTAAATTGCTAAAGCTAAAATGGATAACATAATTGCATAAGAAGTAGTGAAAATATTTTTGTTTTGTTTTGCCTTTCAGCACCACTATTTCTTCAAAGCAGACAGTTAAAAAAAAGTCATGTTTTATATTCCTCATCTACCTAGTGCTCCATTTTTCTAGATTTACTTGTCCTATGTAAACACTCAGGGCGTGACTTTGATCAGACCATTACTTTGAAAGGTCTTGAAGTCAGACAAGGTGGCCCAGTGGTTAAGGCCATAGATTATAACTCAATTATGCTCTGCATGGGAGGGTTTAATCCCATCCTTCTTCTGCTGTAGTTTCATATCAATAATATTCCGGCCCGCATCGAAATTGCTCTCTTTGCAACGCTGTCATCACCTTCTCCAAGAGAGATGCTTATGTTATTTAGCATGTATGCTATGTGGGAAACGATTTATAATGTAGTATGTGGTAAAAAAAAAATCATGAGCAAGTCATGATATCCATGCATGATAAAAAATAATCCTAGGTGCAGTATTTTGAAAAAATCCTGCAAGAGTTTCACAATGACTTGGCAGACGAGTTGGTTGAGTGGTTAATGTGAGTGACTGCTACTCCATTGTGTGTGAGTTTGAGTACCACCTAAGTGCTATATTCTGCGGGAGCACCATGTCAGCAATACTGCAAATGACTGCATTTGAATAGTTGTTGATGCAACACTATTATAACCTTCTCCTAGAGAAATGCTTATGTTATGATTGTTTTAGGACAGTAGGTTGAAAGATAAAATAGTTTAGTATGTAGATAAGGTCATAGTATAGTGAATTGATGTTCTTTATCACTTTCTTTTGACTCACTACACTGTGACTTTTTTGACATGTTACAGTATGATATTTTTGACATACAGTACTAAACTATGACCTTTTGCCCCTTTTTTCGACATACTATAATATGACTTCTTTTACCACTTTTCAACATTACTTTTTCACCACTTTTTTGACTTAAAAAACTTACTTTTGACCCTTTTTTTGACATACTGTAACATGACTTTTTCCACTTTTTTATTGACTTACCATACTATAACTTTTTTGACATACTATATTGTGACTTTTTGTCCCTTTTTTGACACACTATTCTCTGATGTTTTTATTACTCTATTCGACATCCTTTAATATGACTGTTAACAACATACTATACCATGACTTTTTTATTACTTTTTTGCAACATGTAATACAATGACTTTTTATCCCTTTTGTCGACATACAATATAATGACATTTTATCCCTTTTTTGACATATTATACTATGACTTTTTTTCATGTCATGGTATAATAGGTCTAGTATTTTGAAAAAATCCTGCAAGAGTTCTTTTGAAAAATTCATAGGATCTTTACTTTTACTTTACTTTTATCAATTTTCAACATGGCTTTTTTTGACATACTATATTATCACTTTTTTACCACTTTTCCAACGTACTATGCTATGACTTTTTAGGATATACTATACTTCCTTTTAATACTTTTTTATCACTCTTTTTGACATACTATAGTTTGACTGTTTTAAACATGCCTATGACGTTTTTTTAACTTACTATACTAAGTCAAAGCTTTTTTTTATGTAGGCTACTAATCTATGATACATATTTAAATATATCAGTGATGCAATGAGAACGATTTGAATGCAGTCGGTTAGCTTGCTTACATGTACGGTAGTTTCACCAGAAAATAGCACTCTGGTGAACAAGGACTGGATTTGAACCCACACACAGAAACCACAACAGAGTTGCTGTTAATCACAGCAACCACTGGAGCAACTCGTCTCTCTAAACAACGTCACAGTAAAGGTCTAAAGACTTTTTTTAAACAAACCATTGTTAGATTTTATTTCCATCATTTACACTTTCAAAATAACAGAAGACTAAAAAATGGCATCTGCAAAAGTCTGGGCACCCTGCAAGTATCACAGCTTGGAAACGCTTCTTGTGGCCAGCCAAGTGTCCTTCAATTGTTGTTTGAGGTATCTTCGCCCAATCTTCCTTCCAAAAGTCTTCCAGCTCTTTGAGATTTCCGGGCTGTCTGACACGCACTGCTCTTTTAAGGTCTATCCATTGATTTTCAATTATGTTGAGGTCAGGAGATTGTGAAGGCCATGGCAAAACCTTCAGTTTACACCTTTAAATGTAATCCACCGTGGATTTTGAGATGTGTATAGGATTATCCATTTGTAGAAGCCATCCTCACTTTAACTTCAGCTTTTTCCTAGACGGCATCAAGTTAGCGTCCAAAATTTTATTTAATCAATTTTACTTCCACTCGTGAAATGTTCCCTGTGCCACTGGTTGCAATACAACCCTAAATCATGACTGACCCCGCCATGCTTAACAGTTGGACAGAGGTTCTTTTCATATAATTCTTTGCCCTTTCTTCTTCAAACGTACCTTCGCTCATTCAAAAACAATGATAACATGAGTGTTTCACTGGGAGAAAGTGATAACAGTGATGCAAAGACAGCGATTTGAATGCAGTCAGTTTTGAAGAAACTTGCTTAGACGTAACATTTTGCAGAATAGAGCACTCTGGTTGACAAGGACTGAACTCAAACTCACGGAGTAGCAGTCGATCCCATTAACCACTCAACCAACTGTTATAACTAAAGAGTGTCAAAGTAAAGGTCATATGACATTTTTTATAACAAACCATTGTAGGATTTTTTCAAATTACTATACTAGGATTTTTTTGACATGGTCTAGTAAAGAATTCCTTCTTTCAACGTACCATACTTTATTTATTATTTAATTATTTTCTTCTTACTATACTATTACTTTTTTTGACATATTATTCTATGACTTTTTTTCTATAGTATAGCATGTCAAAAAATAGACATAGCCTACTATAATATAACTTTTTTCGACATACTATACTATGACTTTAACCCTTTTTTTAACTTACTATACTTTGAATTTTTTTGTAATCACTTTTTTCAACATAGTATACTGTAACTTTAATTTCTTTTTTCAACATACTATACTAAGACCTTGTTTGACATACTATAATATGACTGTTTTATCACTTTTTTGACATACTCTACTATGAATTTTTTATCACTTTTTTATTAATCCTATAATTTGATTTTTTTGACCTCTTGCCCCTTTTTTTAACATACTATAATATGACATCTTGAACCACTTTTTCAACATAATATACTATGACATTTTTACCATTTGACCCAAGTTTTCTATTTTTCACTTGAATGTTAGATTTTAGATTTTTGTAATTCTACGTTCTCAAGCAGGTATAAACCTTTAGCATGCCTTGACAAACCAGCAAACACAAAGAATATTTTAAAATGATCTTAATATGAGTACAAATATAATGATTAGTCAATTAACACCCACCCATGGCAACAATTGAGTCATAATTGATGTATTTTTCTGATTCACTGCTTCTGTTGTAGCTACCGTTTTTTCTTAGTCTTGTGTTGAAATAAATTGAATATTTGTTTGGAGTAAGGGATTGTCATTCAGAGAAAAGAAGCACTGTTATTATGTCATCTTAATGTGAGTTTGATGTGAAAAAACCATCTCTCGGCTCTGTTTTAATAAAGTCAGTTGAAGCTCTGTGAGCAGCCTAATAAATCTGCACAGTCTTACTCCAGTCTTCCCTTCCCTCCACCAACAAAGAGCGCGAGCAGAGAGCAGCCACAGGGTATTATGTTTCTCTTGAAATCCCAAACCGGAGCATTGATGAGGACCTGAGATGTGCTTACTGGGGAACAAAGACATTTTATTGGAGTCAGTCCCTGCAGGGAGTTTCTGGCCTTTGGGGGGCTGAGTTGTCTGAGCTGTCACTGTTGCTCCCTGTTGTGGGGGGATTACAGGGTGAAGGCCCATCTGCCCTATTGGAGCGGGCTGTCGAGGTCAGGCAGGCCCAGCCCCCCCCCCAACGACATTCCTTTGCAGCACAGTGTGACTTATGCTGTATTTTAACTGTATGGTTCGCCTCTGTTCGGTTGAACTCCCCTTAGTTCTTTAGTACCAATGTACTTTTCTCTTTTCATTTCCCACTGTGGATCGTACCCTGCCAGTGTTTTAACTTAGCTGATCAACACCATGTGAAACTGTTGCAACATGATCTTTAAGGTGACCCACGTGGAATCCATCCATCAGCACCCAAACAGAGGAAGGTCTGCACCTTGTCAATAGTAGTAGTGTATGTAGTGTACATGGTTTGGCAGGCCGCCCTTTTTTTAAATTTCTGGGTCAATTACATTTTTTTAAATTGCAACTGTTTAAAAATGTTGGGTTTTTGCAGGATGTTCTGTGGTGTGCTAGTTGCAATTCCACAATTATTTTAAGTTGTCTCTAGCCAATCAGTAGTTAGCAATGTTTTAACTCCAACTTCTAGTATCTGCTCAGTTGTAATGTTATGGTTTTATTTTGTAATAGTTTTTAGGTTTTAGGTGGTAGTAATACCTCAAAACTATTCACAACTTTTGGTAATGTAAACTCGAAAATGTTCGTTCTGATGTGTATTAAACTGAACTGAACTGAACTGCCTGTAGTGTGATTGGCCCTCTAAGCAATACAGACATTGACAGATGTCCATGCACATTACAGTTGTGATCCCAAGGCATACCTGACTTCCTAAAGCTTTACTTCATTGTATGTTATCATGAACGTTTAAAAACGAAAAGAAAAAAAGTAACAATCTAAGTTGTTTTCAAAGCTGATTTGACCAAAATCCTATGAATGGAAACTTTTGCATTTGCTCTGTTGAACATTTACTCACTGAGAAAGGTCTTGTAGTTCACAGCAAGTGATGTGTTTAGACTTTTCCAATTACAGCTGCAACACTGGTTTCTTTTTTAATAAATCAGAAAAGAAATGTGTAGTTAGGATATGTGGTGAGAACGGCTCAACGGACAAAGAAAAGAGCATCACCAGAAGAAAAACTCTCAAAACCTTATTTTGTCACCTTTAATTGGGTGTAGTGTCCATACCTGACAGCACAATATCATTTTGCCAGTCTGCAGCATCTCTCTGGATGTTGAAAATTTATTTCTTAATGACAGATAGGTGTGTTTTCACAGTGAAATCTTTGGCTTGTGCAGCTTTTAAATATTGCTGATTTGCTTTCACTTTAAACTTTCATGTCTTTCCATCTGTTATATGACTTATTAGCAGAGAACTGTTGGTGAGCCAGATCACCCACAACTGACGTGTAGGGATGATTTGTTTAGCCTGCTATGATCAGAAGAAAGGGTCACATGCCGGTGATCCTTCACTCACCAAACAAAGATGCACTGAAACTGTAAGCATCTGCCAAAGGACGGAATCCAGCAGGTGTTTAAATGCCTCGGACAGAAAACTCAAACATTTCCTTGGTCTGTAATCTTCCATTTTTCCTCACATGTGTGGTTTTTCTTCTTCTCTTGAACACAGTCCAAAGCTGTGAATTAGCCAAACTGGCAAGTCAAAATCCACACAATCCAGTTTGGACCCAGTTTGTGTGTCTCTGTGTGTTTCTAAACCACGGCTCAGATGTGCTATCCGTACCATATCAGATCTATCCCTTTTTCTTTCCCTTCTTCCTCTCCTTTTATTTCTGTTTCTATATAAAGTCCAAGAAACACAGCAAAGGAGGCATTGATGGTCAGAAGAAACCACTAGAATTTATCTTGTATAAACTGTGGGGATTTTTACAAAGAGTCTTACTGGTCCCTTGTGAAGGAATGTGAAGAGACATTGACTGATTATAAACTCAAATCATAACATCCTACACAGTTACATATGAGTAAATGATTTCCAGTGGTTGCAAAATTAAAGATGTGCTTGCTAAGCTGACTCTGCCTAACATGTCGGGTGGACTCCATCTCCAAGTGTGACTCTTCCCCGGAGCTGTTGTGACTTGATCCTTTGATAGGCAAGGCAGGAGGTCTTCGTGCTGTTGTGGTGTGTTGTGTGCTATCCAGTATCTCTGTGGGGGAGCGGATGCCCGAGGCTCGGTGTTCCGCTGAACACTGCAGAGATACAAGCACTCAGAGTTTTTGAAGCAAATTTACGGGCGCTAATTGTATGCTCCAAATGACGTGTCATAAATCGCATGGCAGGGAGAATGTTGGTCTGTGCATGATACAGCAGTTTGTCAAAACACATAAAGCTGTGAGAGGACCCCCATCATTTGCCTGTGAACATTTGGAGGAGTGTGTGTTTTCTGTTTATTTTTCAGAGCAATACTACATTATAATTTCATTGTGTTATTGCCATGTAGCCACAGTGTTGATGGAGAAATTGTTTTCTCTTCTGTGAATTAAAAAGCTGGCTGCATACCGAGCTGAAACTAGACAGCAATCAGAGTATGGCCCGCCTCTGTCAAGGCTGCACTTCCTCAAAATGGATTTAAAAAAAAGATGTTAGGACTAGTGTCAAAGTTTACAATATCCCAATTTTGGGATAGATCTGCAAGTATTTTTGTAGTGGTGCCTTGAGCAAAATGCTAATGTCGGCATGCTAACATGCTCACAATGGTAATGCTAACATGCTGATATATGTTATGTGCATAATGTAAAATGTTAGCATGCTAACACTTGGTAATTAGCACAAAACACAAAGTGCAGCTGATGCTGATGGGATTGTCTTTAGTTTTGTAGATATTTGGTCATAAAAAAGTATTTTGACCTCATGACACTATGATGAAAAGTAATGTGATCACCAAAGTAACTACAATTCATCCTCATGACAATAATATGAATGTGGGTACCAAATTTCATCGCAATCCCTCAAATAGTTATTGAGATATTTTAATAAAAAAATCTCAACCTTATACTGGCAGTAGAGGAAAAGTCAGAGGATTCACACATTCATTAGATTACATTATCTGATAACCAGGAATGTCTGTACAAAATTGGGTGTGAATCCATCTGGATGATGCAGGGGCGTAGCACAAAATTCGGGGCCCTGTAGAGAGGCGTTGTCTTTTAGCCCCTCCCCGAATCCAAAGCAATTCGTTCTAGCATCGTTTTGGGCCCTTGGTACTCAGTCCCATTACCTCCCCCAGTCTAACAACCCCTGGGTAGTTGATACATTTGATCTGCTGGTGTTGCTAGGTGAAATGTTAGGAGATCCCAAAGTCAGTAGAAGGAATCCAAAGAACAATATTCAGCAAACCCGTTCAGCAAATTGCATGGCAATCCATCCAAAAGTTGGATTTAAGTTTTAGACCAATCAGCATTCAGAAAGACCAACATTGCTATCCTTAGAACCATGCTGCAAACAGGCTTAAAAAATCCTGGATGCACACCTTGATCTGGATCTACAAAATCACACGTACCTTGGCCCATGGCACAATTTTTCACCAATCTCATTCATAGTGATGGTAGTTTTTTAAAAGTCTGCTAAATAAAAGGCAAACCGGAGGCTGGAACAAAATAGAACCTTTCACTTTTGAAAATTCAGAATTGCATCTAAAGGAATGTGTTCTATTGGGTTCAACTGAGTGGAAAAAAAATTATTGTAAACAATTTTTCTACTAATCTATCATATAGGAAATTATCATTATAGCTTGTGCCTTCTGATAAGTTTTACAAATTAAAAAGACATTTTATTTTTATTTTATTATTATTTTTTCCCTATTTTTATTTATTTTTATCTTTAATTTCCAAAATGATTTACCTAGAGGATTTTTTTTTTTTCTAAAGAAAAGACAAGGCTGACTTTTCCATGGCAACCACCTAATATCCTGAAGGAACGCAACCACTTCATCAAACTATGGCATTTCCTCTCTGGCTTGTCAAAGTCAAAAGCTTGCCTTTTCTGTTGTTTTTCAGCTGCCTGCCCTTCTCTCTGTAAAAAATCAAGTGTTTACTGTGTTTCACAGAAGAAAGGTGCTAAATGAGAGCTGTATGTCATGTCCTGAGTGGAGGAACTTGAATAGGAGACTCCTTTTGCCTGGACACACTGTGAGGAGGGGCCTGAAGAAGACCTTTGGCCACTGCAGGACTTTGTTTTCAGGTCAGGCTGTGGACACATGCTGCCAGGAGCTGAATGGCTGCCGCCCTCCTCTAGAGACATAAGGTCAGGGGGCAGCTACATCAATACAGCCTGCTGGCCTCCATTCTTGACCCCTGGAGCACCTCATCTACCCTCTGTACTTTGGCCATCAGGTCCATGACAATTGGCAGAGCTGCATATGTTACAGGTGTCAGTTCACAGTGAGATAGATAGATGACCGAACAGACAGGCAGGCACACATCTTCCAGAGATGCAACTTAGTTTCTTCTCAGTGGCTGTGACCCTCAGCAGGGTTGTCCCGGCTTAGGCTGACTCTTTCTTTGAAGCCTCAGGGGACCAGGCTGTAAGTCAGGCTTTATTGCAGGGAAATGGATGGGGCAGCTACCTGCTGTGGCCTGTCGTTAGCCCCAAGACAGTATTATCAGCTTAGACTAAACCTGGGCTCTCAGCTACTGAGGATTACATTTGCAGCCACTCTTGTCTGCCTCTGTGCCCCTGCTGCAGCCAAACGTCCCCTGCTGTGGGTAGCCAGAGTGCAGAGAAGCATCTTCACAATGGATCCCCGTGGAGCAAAGTGAGAGAGCTGCATGGAATTATCTAGTCCCATTGAGGAGTTGTTTGTAAGCTCAAAACAAGACATGCCTCCCTTAAGTGTTATTCATCCCCGTTATTCACCACGACTTTACAGGAAACAGATTAACTGCAGTAATTGACGCTTTGATTTCATGTTCTGTGAAAGTGGGCAAAGCAAAGCACTTCATTGTGCGCTTTGATGTTATGGAGACACATAACACCGAAATATGTAGCGCAATCACAAAAGAGCATACAAATCTGCCAAGGAGCCCGTTCCATCCCATTTGGATTTAAATTTTTTAATGGTCTACAAAGCTTCTTTTGATGTGCTATATGTCAGTTTCAAAGCCAGCAGTTACAAGTCGCACAGTGCTAAAAACAGAGCAAAACAATACAAAGGTGGTGTGCTAATAAAATAAGACATGAAATAAAGTAGGAAACAGAAGTAAAGGATAAAGATATCTAAAACAAAACACGTTTTGTTGGATGTCAGTAAGCATACTGAACTATTTTTGGAGTGGTGTTGATGGACTCTAGTGTCCCACATTGCATTGGCACAACAGAAATAGGCTACCCACAGCTGGAAACTATTTTAAACAAACTGTGGACAATGGCAAGACAGCTCCAGGAACATCTCGGGGGGAAAAACACATGATATTTAGCATTGTGCTTTTCTCTTGGCTAGGTTTCCAAATATAAAACTGTTAAGTTGCGGACCGATTTATTGGCACTCCTCTTGTAAGATCTCCTTCCACTGTTTCCTGTATACTACAGTAAAGAAAATGTTAATGCATTTTATACTAAGGGCCAAAATAGTAGATTTGAACATCCACTCATGCTTTACACGTTACAGTATTAGTACACAGTGTGCACACAACTCTGGAATTTCACCCAAAATGGCTGCCAGCACATGGTGAACATTGTGACCTTGATTCTAAACAAGTGTGCTGTTCTCACACAAATGCTTTGTTTCTGACATCTTCTTTGGGCTGAAAAAACTCAAACAAAATCTGTTAATAATTTAGAGAATGAAAAAAGACACTACTAATGACAATAAAAACCCTATTCTAAGGACTCTAAATCACAGAAGCGTTAAACTGTGTGGCTTGCTCTTTGAAGGAGGACTGGGCATCAAATTTCAAACATTTTCCAACAACTTTTTTGCCCTTTGTATTTTGACATAGACATTTAACAGCTCCAAAAATCCCATTTGGTGTCAATGTTCAACCCATTCCTATGGAACAAAGACAAATTGATGAGACACAATGGTAAATGTCTTGGGCTTTATCCGTTATGGTTCATTTTCTTTGGCTAAACATCTCACGTAGAAGAGGGACCAAGCGTGCACGCATCCAGGCACAATGCTTTGTTCAAAACAAAACATACGTCACTGCAGGGCACAAAGGAGGTCTGCACACTGTTAGGCTCCAGATAAATAGTCCATTTCCATTTTTTTCTTTTCAAGGAAATTTTTGGCTTTACAAGATCTTACTCAGGCAAGTGTGAAGGAGAACAACCGCAAATTACCAAAAGTGGCAAACTGACACGGTCTGAACACTTGGCAGGACCCACCTGACTGCAATTTGGCCGTGCCGCTGGTTAATACAGTTACCATACCATAACACCTCAAAGTGGTGGGACAAAAAGTCTAGTTGTCCCCCCAATTCAGGCACCAGTGTCCGGAAATACAGTGCACAATGGACAAATGCAAGGATCGCTGGATACAAATGTAAGTAATTTAAAAGCAATTTGTGGTACAACAGGAAACACACCGTTGCAACCCAGTCTCAGCAGGGGTGGGTCTAGAGGGGGGTCCAGGGTGGCAGCCCCCCTCCCACCCCCAAAAATGCCAATCACTGCCTTTCCATTTGGTAAAGGGATATATACTTTAAACACACATTGTATGGCAACTGTGTACTTATTGAAACATGTTGAACTCCCTGTGGAGCACCTGTTGCTGTAACAAATAAATTGTGGATTGAACTTTATTTCTGTTCAGTTTCCTATCATCTGAAAACTATGTAGAGCAAGGTTTTCTTTGTTGAAGTTTGAGGCAGGTTTATTGTAGGTGTATTGCATGTTATTTTATTATGGCTTTGTGAAAAACAATCTTCCCTGGCCTTGTCACATGACTAATTCATTTTTCCATGATGACTACTGAAATTGTTACCTAAAGAGCCCAT
>NC_048419.1:5641845-5656304 GCF_013103735.1 Etheostoma cragini | reverse complement strand
AAACTGAGCCGCATCAGAGGGATCAAAGAGCCCCATGCGGCTCCGGAGCCGCAGGTTGCCGACCCCTGTTCTATCCTATCCAATATTTCCTGGCATATTTTCTGGGCTGTATTCTATAAAAATCCCCAGGGCCCCCCCCTGACTGATTATTGGTGCCCCTTTGAAAAAATCCTAGAATTGCCCCTGCACAACAGATCATACACTGCAGGCAGATACACTGCATATTGAGGTTGACCAAAAAACACTATTTTCCAGGTTTCTTTTTGGTATAGTTGTGTCTTAAATCTCAGAGTTTTTTATTTTAAATTTGTGAGCTTTTTTCTTATAATTTTACAGCTTTAAATTATTAAGTTTTTCTTGGAATAATGGGCACATTCCCTAGGTGTGTAATTTTTTTATTTGTAAATGAGAGCTCTTCATCCAATCAAACCTCAGCAGGTCAACACTGAGCCATGGAAACCTCATCCAGCAACCTTGACCTGTGTAGGCCCCTGAAAGACCAGGGCTGATTTGGTCCAGCGTGACGCTCAACACTCATGGTTCCTCTGGTGTAACAGAGTAAATAAAACAAGAGCATAGCTTGTTGTGTGGGTGTAGCTGAGAAGATTGGCTGAGGTCTTGTAAATACATCTTGGTAAGGAAAAGATGCACAAAGTGTTGTGTTTTGAACAAATACGGATCGACTTCAAGTTATAGTAATATAAAAAATTACAAATGGATTTTTCATTGTTAATATCAGAGGTTTATTTTGATACTTTTCATCAGCTAAGATTTATTATCCTTAGTGCAGTGGCAGTCTCATATGGCAAAAACTGTGGCCGTCAAAGGGTGGGTACATTTTGGTTGACCGACCAACTGACTCATTAAATTTGGAATAATGCAGGCATTTCTTTTAGAGCCTCAATACAAATCATTATCAATTCCTGGTCAGAGAACGGTAAGGAAAAACATGTCACATACACGATAAAACCATGCCAGCCAGCTCGGTGAGCTTGTGTCCTACAGCTCAAACCAAAAGAAGAAAACCGATTCATCTCAACAGTTGTTCCTGTTTATTTGGAGAGGATTCGGTTATTTTCCACTTTCCTTCTCTTTTTCCACTTGGTGTTGGGAGAGGTCTAATTTCCAGATGATGCTAAGATGCTTTCCTCTGACAAAAGTAATAACTGGGCACACACAACCTGTCAGAGTGACTGGTGTTGAGCTGAGCCCTTGTCTGCTCACCATCCTTCCCTTGCAACTATTGGTCTGGCCAGCCAAGCTAACATTAAGAACAGATGAAACCAAAGAAAAAATACAGAAAATGTGCAGAAATACAAGAATGAAACAAATGAGACATAGTTACTGGATTGTACAAAAATGCCCAGCTTTGTTCTTGCAGTATGTTCTGAGTCTTGGAGGTCTGCGAGTTGTCTCAGTGCAGCCCGTTACAGTTAATAAAAAAAAAGGCATCTTGGGAATTTTGAGTAATGATGATCCATGAATTATATGTGTTGCTCTGCCACACAGAATAAAAACAATTCCAGAATTGTGTGTTCATTTACAAGCAATTAAGCTGCCAGCTCAACTCGCATTGGTTCCACATGCATGCTAAGCTGTCAACACACTGACAGATTTCTGTTTAAATGAGATCTTCCATAATTAGTGCCATCCAACCCACAAAAGAGTTGCTGTGAAATACACAACACACTCAGCTAAAAACCAATCATCCCACTTGGTTACAGTTACAATGCTGTAAACAGCTGTCAATCAATTGCGCAACAAAAGGCATTTGAGGAAGTCTGTTCGAAACATGTTCAGCTCATCTCACACTGAACATAAACAGACAAATGGTCCTCCATGTACTGATTGTTTCACTTCACAAGGATGGGGACACCATTTTAGTAAATTTGTGGTTCAGGCTGCCGCAAACAAACTTTAATTTCCTATCAGACGGATTATGCTCACCTCTAGTTGTTGGAACCGATCAAAAGAGATAGGAATTGAATGAAGCAAGTTATAAGAATTAACAATTGGGAACACTGCAAAACACATGCATCTATTCATATTTACAAAATTGTATTGAAATGAATTTCCCCAATCCGAAACAAGATAGAACTAAACATAAAACCACTATCAAGAAAACAAGAAAATTTAATAAAAATTCTCCAATTTGCTTTGATGTGAAATAATCTCACTCCATCGTTGGACTTGTTTCAAGAAAAAAATGGATTCAATAAAAAGCATCTGTCGTGAGTAAAAAAATGGTTTACTCACTGTACACTACCAGTAGATGGATAAAGTTGAAGCTAGCTGGTGAACATGGGGAAGCCAGTGTGATGGATAGACTGTGTAAGTGAAGTAAAAACATCTGGAAAAATTATAATCGAACACAAAAACTCTACCGTGTGACAGACACTTTTTGAAATTCAGACAAATACATCCAATTCTCATTTTAATGACCTAGCCTGCATTCTGTTTTTTGCTTTCTAGCCATTGTACCTAATGACTCATTGCTGTTTTACTTCCAAACCATAGCCAGCATGGCAATTTAAACTATCAGCGGACAAGATGGCACAAGGATGACATTGTGCAGGTGTTTTATCTTCCCTGCTCTGGAGTATGAATCGTCCCACACACACACACACACACACACACACACACGCATCCAGACGGATGACCGAGCCTTCCGTTAAAGGCTCCCACTGTCTTGCTCTGGAAGGACTGAGGCAGTGTGGCTGAGGACTAAAATAAAAGTCAACTCTTTCTCCCCTGACTGCCGGTGAAACCACAGGCTCTTTTACATGCTGTATAAATGTTTTGACAGGGGGAGGCCAACAGGCTTTCTCCTCTTATGCTTATTAAAATTGTAATCGTCTGTCACTAAATATGTATAACGATGAGCACCTTGAGGCAAAAAGGATGGAATTATTTGTTTTTTTGACTCCAAGCTCTGAATGCGCAGCGGAAATCCCTGTCACAGCTCAGGGGCTATTGAAATGGAGGTTGGAGATTCAAAATATACTGACCTCATATTTGACTTGCTGACCATGTGCAGGCATACAAATCATGGCCTGAACTAAATCAACAAACGGATATCTGGGTTTATATATTTACCTCCTATTCATCACAACTTTTTTGGGGAAATGATTGACATCCAGCAAAGAGAAAAGCAAGATGGATATAACGAGATGGTGATTTGTATTAGTGAAATGTTGCCTGGACTCAGATACACTTTGGCCCCTGATTGCCCTGAGGGCATCTTAGCTCTTTGATGTCCCACACACCCTCTGTTTGCCTTGGTGGGTGGGAAAAACAAAACCAGAGCGGGCCCAGGGGTGGTTTGGAGCAGCAACACTGAGACGTTGTTAGTGTTCAAACTGCATGGGTGCGTTTTAGCACTTATTTTCTAAAGCATACCTTTAAAATCAGAGGATTCTGTATGATCATATTGGCTGCCACAAATTCCAGCTAGAAATTCAAAACAAACAAGTCCTTCTTTAATGTATAATGACCTTTAAATACTATGGTTTGATATAGTTGACCTAACAAGAGAGCTGTATTCTGATGCACTCTGGTGATCCTTTAAAGTCAGCCCTTTTAAGATTGAAGTTAAAGGTTTTGTATATGTAATTTACACAAGGTAACAGACCAGAGTGGAGAAATCAAATCCAGTGGTTGGACATTTCTTTTATCTTGCGTTACTTTTTCTAGAGTCTAAACAGGAATCGTCAAAATAGACAGCATTTCACTAGTAATGTCCGTACAGTGTGATCCACATTTCTCAGAGTTCAACACATACCCTCCAGTCCCCCAAAACCCTGCCTGTTTTTCTGGTTAAATTCTGTCTGTCAGTCGATAGTTATTTATGGCGCCGCTGACCTGTGTGCTGGATAATTAATAATAGTCTGATTCATCCCCTTCCAAATGTACATGGGCTGCGCTGAAGGAGGACACAGCTCAGCGAAGAAAACCCCCTGAGATTTAGAGCTCCCTGACTCCGAGTGCAGCCTGTAGCTCTGTGTGGACAGAGGCAGCCCACAGTGCTCCTCCTGGAATAATTACCCCATCACATTTCTGTCAAAGCTAGACAGAGCAGTCACCGGACATATGTGGCATGTTTCTGTCGTTATTTGTGACAATGGAAAAAAGTTGAAGGTAGCATGGGTAATGCTTTTAATGTTGTGCTGCTATATTAAAGCAACACCATTAGCCTACAAAGCTACGCATAAATGTGCCTATAGAGGCATTTAAGTCCCGTCCCCACCGGAGGGGAAAAAAACTCGCCGCTCTCCATTGACTTGTTTGTGTGAAGGTGCCTCTTCGTCAATTTGGTCTGCTAGCAAACAACAAAAAAGGCCTGAAAGCTGCTGTGTGATGGGATGCACTACCAACATAGTTGTCAACCCATCACTTGGTTTTTATAAGCTGTTGAAATGAAAAACTGAGCTTTAAGGAGGACAAACGTGCAATAATCAGCAGAGAGAATGGGAAGACTGTGAATCCTGACACTAACCTAGCAATAGGCACAATGTTACGTGTGCAGCAAACAGTTAAAAACAAGTCAAATAGCAAAAGGTCAGTTTTGGCCAAATATATAATAATAATAATACTATCATATAGTTTGCTTTTTTGTTTTTTGGCTTTTGTAGTGTGGTAGATGTTGGGAGAGAGATTTTGTTGTGGGATGGGGTGGGGATGGCACAATAAATACATTATTACAAAAAATTAATGACACCAGTTGTGAGAGTTTCCCATACTGACTGAGACAGTTTAGGGCTCTGAAGTACAGACTTTAATGTCAAACATCCCACAAGTCAAACCCTTCACTAACAACTCCACAGGAATTGATTATTTAAAATACAAATCAACATATTGTATCACAAAATCTAAGCCACAACCATAACATTTTACAAAGTAATACCTTTACAACACACACTGCAGCTCCAAACCCTACCAATAGCTATCATTTTTCCATTTCCAACTACAGTTGGCTGAATTTCTATGTGAGGAAACAGGCCAGTAATGTTCCTAAAATATTCAAAAAGGTTTTCAAGAGATTTAGAGGCCATGATCCCTTGGAATTACGGTGTAAATCTTACACTGAACCAGACTACGTTAACTCAACTGACAAATTTTGACAACATTCGGAATTTGTGTGGTGAGTCATAGTTCTCTGAACCAGCACTGACTAAAAAAACTTAAAATATTTGAATACTTTTTTTTCATTATTATAGCAAACCCCCAGCCAGATAATGGTAAAGCGTACTGATGTTTCCAGATGCCTTTATTTATGTTCAGCCATCAGCCTTAATTTGAACATAATCTACTTTATCCTTTTGTACACCTTCATCCGTAAAACACCGTAAGAGCTACAGGACAGATAAATAACATTAAATTAGCTCTTACAGACAAATGTTACCCAAAATCACATTGAACAATCAAAAACAAACTACCTTGTTCCCGTTCCAGCTAGGTGCTTAATTATTATCCTTTAGAGTCGTACATAGGTACCGAGCGGCATGTTTTCTCTCCTTACTTCCGCATGTCTTACAAATTAGTCCCTCTTTATATGCACAAGTTACAGTTCCACTAGGAGGCGCCAAAATACAGGACTCATAATATAAAAATAAACAAAAGGGAGAACTAATTAAATACAGCACTGAAGTGGTTACCTTATAATACATCTTTTTAGAGTCAGTTACAATTATGGCATAAACATGCCAAACTGAGATGAGGAAATAAACCCCTTCACTGACTTCATAGGATGCATTTAATACACATAAAATTGTTGATTGAGTTCCGACATTCTCTGGTGAAATTACAGCAAAAAGCTTTAAAGAACCCAACCCCAACCTAATTAATTTCACAATACCACTAATTTTTTACATCATAATGGTTGTTCACTCTATTGTCCCTCTATTGCAGACAATTTGTTTATAAAATCACATACATACTGCTCTTAAAATTCACAAATATCCAGCCATAACATATACACATAATAAGGCACGAAGTACAACCAGACTATCAAAATAAAACAGGAAACAGAACATACAGACACACAGGGGAAAAACACAAGGCAGGAAGTATAATTAGACAAGACAAGCGAGAAAATGGAGGACTACTACAAAAACAGGAAAGAGAACAAACACACAACCATAACAACAGAACCTCAAAACAAACAGAATTCAAACTCAAAACCATATAAACACAACACACATATCTGACAGTTCAGCTGTGTGTGTGTGTGTGTGTGTGTGTTTGTGTTTGTGTGTGTGTGTGTGTGTGTATGTGTGTGGATCTTAACCAACTCTTTCTGTTTTGATGTTGTTATCTTTTAGCATAATAATAATAATAATAATATATCAGCTTATATTGTGTAGGGCCACATGTGTATGTATTATTGAAAGCTGAATCCATCTTAAATGATCTCTTTTCCGGGTTTCCTCTCATTACCAGTCCAAGGACAGTGGATATAAAATAGGTTTAAATGTTTCTGATTGTTTCTGTTTTTTGTTGTTGTTTTGTATTTATGATTGTTGTAGTTTTTGTTGTGTTTGCTTAATGTTTATGCTTGAATTGTGCTATATACATAAATTGCCTTGCCTTGCATGTGTCTTTAGCTGCATGGTGGAAAAAGAAAAAAATGCTGGGGAAATCACCATCCTGCTTCTGAATTCGAAAGCTCATTTTGTTTGATTTTTTATCTCTGAGCGGACACTGCAGTTGCCCTCAGCTCTGCAGAGCCTCAGCTCATTGTTTGGAAAAGCTTTCAGTGAAAAACCAATGTACCAGTATAGCCAGTACCAAACGACTAGCGAGTGAACACAGTGGAGCGTTCAGTTGCGAAAGAGACAGATATTTTTCTCAGGGGTTGGTGGAGACCAAAATCCACAACTAAACAGAATGAATGTTGGATTTACATTTGTCAGGTGGCCAGAAATACAACTCCAAATGGATGCCAATGTTGCTCGATGTGTAAATAGGCGTCTGTTTGCTAACAAGTAAGCCTTATAAACCTTGTTACCCAATAATATGTCACTCTTGTCTTTACAGCTTATTTCAGCAACCAAGTGCCAACCAGCATCCATTATTCAAGGTTTACAATCCACTATGTCTTTAATATTATATTTTGATAGCTTAATTTGCAACCGGTGGCCAGCCATTGCGAGTTCAGTTTCACACAGATGTTGGATATTCTCTTTGGAACAATTCTTTACCATGTTTCTCACTTACACTCAGAGGTATCTAATGATATTGCTAATCTCAGTATAGGACAGAAACACTGAACAGGCCTCTGGTGTGTGTGAATTGTTTTTCTCACTGTATGGACTAAATGCAAGGGAGCACAATGGAGGTGTAATGAAACTGACACGAATTGGCTGTGAAAATGTGGAACAGGAAGAAGACTATAAAACTTAGTGCCAATGGATGACCTGTTGAAAAGGCATTCACATTTTACAGGCTTTGACACTCCACTCAGAAGGCCATTGTTTGTCTGTGAGAATTTTATACTTTAATGGGTTGCAAAAACCATTGCTTCTACATACAGGCTAGACGTGATTAATGTTATCCACTTCATGGACTGGGACCAGCTTTAAAAAACTGAGAAAATGTGTCTGTGAAAGGAGATTTCTATAGGTAAAACATCCAGACAGGATACTCACAGGAACAAAGTAGCAGTTAGCCATTAAGGCATTTTCATCTCCCCCACCATTTCCTTTCATGCCAGAGAACAATTGAAGTTAGATATTGATGCAATTTTAAACCATACTGCATTTGTTACACTGAAGCTCCCATTCAGGAAAGTTTTTGTGCTTTGTGGTCCACTCGGAGTGTCTCAGAAGCAGAGCGTTTCCATGCCCGACCTGGAAATGTTATACATAGACAATAAAATTAATTAGATTTCCAAGGAGACCAGTGAAGTCTATTAGAAGCACTTTTCCCGTGATTGCTGAGCAATATGCGCAACCTCAAACTGAGCTTGATGACGTAGATGTGACGTGAGAAACCTGTCTGAAAGTTGTAAGTCGTATCTGTGCCAAGAGAAATCGAAATTGTACTTCATATGAATTCACCTGCCGCATACCGAAGTATTTCCAATCCATCAAACCGTTCCGATGCTTTCATGGACACTCTATGGGCTTCTTCCTTGACTGTGTGCCTCCACTTCCCCTCTGATTGCCTGCACGCTTCTCCTGACAATAAGGTAATTTGTCTACTCTGCGACAGAAAGTCCTGGGGTCATGACACAATCGTTGGCCTATTTTCACAAAAACGCCTGCTATGGGGTTACGACGTGAGATACAAGGTAACACTGGAACACAGAATGCTTGCTTACCCCTTGATTTTATGGTTTTGGTCATGTTTCCTGGATATTTCTGCTTCTACCATAAAAGTAAGCAGTCCCGATGGGTCCAGGTTTTCTTCCATTAAGTCCATGAACGACACAGATCAAAGATTTGTAGCTATGTTTTAGTTTTTAAAATTACGTAGTGATGTGATGTATAATCAAGAGTCTTTACACTGTGTTTATTTTAAAACAAACGGCGTCAAAAATACAGCTAGCACGTATTTTTTGTGGAGCAGAGCTGAGAATTGCGTCCGGGACACGCTGGTGGAATCACGTCATGTGAGAGGCTGCGCAGTCTACTACTACTTTGCATTCTACACCTTCAGAGAGCAATGCCTGCTTTATGTTGGATACCCCTCCTCTAGCTGCAGCCCTGTGGTATGCCCTGTGCCAGCTGTCACTGGAATAACCTCTAATTATCACTGAGCTCCAGGCTTTAATGTCCTTTTGAGTGGGTGTGTGTTTATGTGTGTTCCAACTCTCTCCATAACCAAGTAAATACCCTCCAGCACGTAGTACTGATTTGGATCAAGGAACACTGCTGTTGGCTGTTTGTGTGTGTGTGTGTGTGTGTGTGTGTGTGTGTGTGGACATGCACATGTGTATACATTATTTGTACGTCTTTGTGTGTGTGTGTGTGGCATATAAAAGTTAGAGGCTGCTTTGTAGGTGTTTAGTGTGGAAAGTAAAAGAGGTGCAACATTTTCCCACCTGTAACCAAATAGGAGGCAATGCTGTTTTAATTAAGGATGGGATGTTTCAACCCTCCCACACACTGACTGTAGGTGGACACACACTCCACCCACTCCATCCACAGTCCAACACATGCCTTCCACTTGTTGACCTGCGGTGCCAGCCTGAGCTCGTCTTTCTAGCAGCCCATAAAGGCAGCCTGCAGTGTGTATAGCCACTTCACACTCAAGGGCCCTTTTCAGATCTAATTACACTGTATTATAGCTAAGCCCACCATGTTCCCACAGTGGAAATTCCTACTGTTGTTAGGATATGGTTGAGAAAACATTAAGTCCACCTCCAACATCTTAAGTTAATATACACTCTCCTGTTCCTGATGTCCATAAAACCAGTGCGAGCTCTCCCGGACGTGAGATACCAGCTGCAAGGATGGTGTTCCTACGCTGTATGAACTATATGCACAAGGGGTGCCGCAGGCCTGGAGGGCCTCATCTCATTGCTCGCAGCAGGAGCAGCTCAGCTCATAATGTTGAATAATGGTTTGAATAAAGAAGAAAGAAAAAGAACGTGAGATATTCTCTGAATGAAATCTCACAGGATGTGAAAACTCCAGCAGCGGCCTGCAGCACTAAATCAAGACAGAGGGGGCTTCATTAATTAGCTTTTTTGTTTTTCTCCTTGTGTCAACGCCGGTATTTTTAGAGCAAACGGTTCATTGAACAGCTGTGACCCACCTAGAATGAGTGTGTGCTTATGTTTGTATGACGGTGAATGCTGTTATTAGTTCATGGTCACCTTCCCGGCTCAGCAACCATTGACGGCTGTGTGGGGTGTGAAAGTGAGCCGGGCCACACACAAGCTCATACTAGGCTGTACGTCCCACAGTTCATCCTCAGCTGTATAGATTACAGACAGACGCGCAGCAAAACGTCTGGATTGTTAGCGTTCAGATATATTTGCCTGTACGGCACCACCTGGGACAACTAAAGAGCTCAGATAGCTGATCCTCCTCCTGCTGATATGGATGGATGATCTGATACTGTGTTTTCATTTTCTGAATGATTTGACACCTTGGTGCACAGTGCCAAACTTTTTCAAGATAGCGTGTGCATAACCCCAACCCGCTGCACAGAGGGATCTGGGACGGGGAGGCCCAGAACTCTGCGTCTCCAAAAAAATAATAACATGCTTCTTCCTCCGTGTCAAAACCCCAGCCTGCTGCGATCACAGGGGCAAGAACGAATCCCTGTCTGGAGATGCCAGAAGCTGTTAGTCTGAGCGGCAGGGTTCACTCACTCCGATCAAAAATAAAAAAGGGAGGGAAAATGAGGGTTTGTCTTTAGAAGAAGATAAATGAACATGCAGATGGATGGACATATTTGCAGGCTTTTAATTGAATGGGAGTGAAGGTAAACAGAGCTTGGGTTGGTAATTCAACAATGCCTGCACACTAAAAAGGGGATGCAGAATCTTTCTTTCTAACATTCTTTCAACCACACTGTTATATATTTCCTCTTTCTCCTAATCTTTTTATCCGTCTTTGTTTTCCTGCTTTCTCCACCCCTCTCATTCTTTCTTCTATTTCCAATGTTTGTTTAGCTTCTATCACATTCTCCACCTCTCGCCTCTTTATTCTGCTTCTTTACCACCTTTTCCATCTTTTGAACAATTTTACTTATATTTTTCTCTTCTTCCCCCATTTAAAACCCTTTTTACCTTTTTTATCTGATCCCTTTTCTGTCCTCTCATTCCTTCTTTTTCATCTTCCCCTTATTCCTTCTCTCCTCCCCCTCATGTTCCCATCTCAACTCTTCCCTCCATCTTTTCCTCCTTACCTTTTTCTCCTGGCTTACCTAATTTTTCACAATATTTCTCCCATCCTGCGTAATTCCTTTCAACTCTTCTTTCTTCTCTTGGTATTTCTACGTCACCTCTTACTTTCTCACAACCTTTCGCTCATCCCCCATATCCTTCTTCTTTCATCCCTCTTTACCCTCCTTGTTCCTTGTCTGCCTTTGGCCTAATATCTTTGGTGGTGGTGGTTGTGACAGTAGTTGCAGTCTTCTTCTGAACAGAGGTGGCGCTAATGAGCAAATGCTACTCTCATTGATATTTGTATGGACTAGAAGAAGAAGAAAAAAGGTAAACAATGGCAGAAATGGCAGCAGCATTGCTGTCATTACTTTAATTTGATTCATTGACCTACTTTGTCGGATCAAGTCTTTCTTTCACAATAAAAGAACTCATGTTAACCCAGTAAGTTTACCAGAGAGACTTGCAGTCACTGAGAGTCCTCGGACAAGCTTCTTGCTGAAAAAAATAGAATGGTGTGCGCCCTCTGGACTCTCAAAATGACAATGTGACGAAATTTTGACTTCAGTTTGACGTCGCATTGGCGTGCGAGGTTGGATGCGTTGACTGTAAAACGGCTCTTATTCTCCCTTTATACGTCCCACCTTTTCCCCTTCTTTCTCTCTTCATATTTACCCCGTTTCTCTATTGCAGAGTACCCCAGACATTTGAACTCGCACTGTTGCTTTGTACCTGTCTGCTAAAGTGACAGGCAGACATTGAGAGGAGGGAGTTACAGTTGAACACTGAGCACCATGTGTACATTGTGACAGCTCTTAAACGCTGCTGCGTCTGTAGTGACAGGCTGTGGTTGATGGGACACAGTTAAAGTTACAGCAGCAGATGGAAAAGCATTACAGAGAGGCATTCAGAGCTACTTCACATGCCCTCTGCCTTTGTGCAGCAGCAACATATATATGGCGAGGTATTAAACGCAGAGGGCCACATATATCTTCTGCTCAAACATATCCTGGGCAACCAGGAAAGGGAGGCTCATAGCTTTCCCACATTGCACCTGGGCGAATTTTGAACCGTCCAAGCTCGCTCACTCCCCCTTCCTCCTCCATTTGTCTTTTACTTTTGCTTTTTCCTTTCGCAAACCCAGAATCTGACACCTCTGAGCCACCACCCTGACAGCTGATTTATTTCTATTATAGGTGCAAAAGGGAATCCCACCTTGAAGGATGTGCGGCACTGGAGGGGGGTGGCAGGTAGCGTGGTGTTACACCACAGGCGCTTGCTGTTTGCATTGTTGTCCTTCTGCATCGACGTCATTCGATATTCATACCCTGCAAACCGACTGATCTAATTACCATTCAGCAGGCGGAATTCAAGGAGAATAAATCCTTGGCTGTGTAAGAGTTTATAGGGCTCCTTGGATGTTATTTATACCTGTAGCCAGAGGGAGATCCCATGTGAGTACAAGGCATTCAGGGGTTAATGTGAAATCCTCCTTATTCCCCTCATACAGCATGATTTATTCCTCCGACTTAAGTTGTAGCACATGTGTCTCGCATGGACAGAGCAGCACATCGGATATGACTGCTGCCCTTGATGCCTTGGGAGTCATTTGTTAAGGGTCCAGAGGGGTCAGAAACAATATTTGACCCTACAATCAGCCAAGTCCATGTACATGTCAGTTGTTGTAGTCTACATGTCGAACTTTAAAGGTGCTCCCTAACAAGCAGGAGGCTTCGAAGTACCAACAGCTGGCGAGCTGTCACGCTAACAACCATTCCAGCATACACACAGGCAGAATATGAGCGTCAACAACTGCTAAACTGTCACTTTAACAGTGAGAACAGGCAGCAGCGAGCCATTGTACAGTCATGGGATGTGGTATTTAATCACGAGGGAGCCTGGATGTGCCTGGAGGCTATAAACCTGTAAGAGCAGCTAAAGGTTAGCAATCAGGATGTCAAACCCTTGTCAAGGCTTAAAAATACACCATCACCCGTATTGATGGTGTTTTTTCACCCTCCTTCACCATTGTTCATCCCTATCTCCAGTATCCACTTGGCTTCTATTCTTAGCTGTATTGTAGCTGGGATTATGATGACATGTCGTCTATTGTGGCTCTTACAGCAGCTACAGCATCCGTCGCCGCAGGACAATGGCAAGTTACAGATGTCTTTACACGCACTGTGCACCATGATAGTGTTACATGTAGGTTTGATGAAGCTTGCTCACAATGGTCAATAGTGTTTGAAGGGAAGATCCCGTCGTTAGGTTGGGAGACACTTTCAAATGAAGGACACGTATAAGTTTATTAGTTCGCTGAAGATTTAGTCATGGTTAAAACATGTACTGATGCTTAAAGTAATAGTTCTATTTGCTTACTTGCCAATAGGTAGATAAGAAGATAGATACCACACTCAGATTTGTCCCTTTGATATCAAGCTAGAGCCAGCAGCTGGTTAGCTTTGATTAGCATGACAACTTGGAATGGAAACAGCTATGCTGGTTCTGTAAAATGTTTTAATTCTGGGGTCTTGTCGTCAAGATACTGCCCAAGAAATTTATACAGATTAAACAAACGAGAGAAAAAATACAAAGTGTTCGTTAGTGTGCTGCAAATTTGCAGATATTCTATTTCCAGTTTTTAAGCTAACCCGAGCTAACAGGCTGCTGGCTGTAAATTCATATTCATCACACAGATACAGGGGCATCGGACTGGGGGGGGGGAAATGGGACTGAGTACCCAGGGCCCTCATGTGATGAAAAAGATGCTAGAATGAATAGGTGTGGATGCGGGGAGAATTCTGTGTTATGCCCCTGCACAGATATTAGCGTGGAATCGATCTTCTCATCTAACTTGGCAAATAAACAAAAATTTCTCAAAATGTTAAATAATGTAAGTGCAAAAAAGCCTCACATTTTTTAACTTCAGCCATCATGTCTGGGGTTAGTAGTAAGTAGTTGATTCATTTATCCTCAGATGTTCTGCAGATGGTATCAGGTCAAACAGTCAGTGGACAGGCTGTTTCTTGTTAAATTAAACAGCTTTTTAAGGAAAGTCATGTTTGGATCCCTTACTTGAGTGTGGACTGGGAACTCCAATGTTTAGGTTTATTTGTGCATTGTAATAGTGTATTATTAAACTTCAAAGAATAATAAATCATATTTTGTCTGTTAGTTGATTCAAAGCCTTCCAAAAGTTAGGGACGTATCACCTAATATTGACAACACAGCAGGAAAAAACGATGTGGCTGCTTGTTTTAGTGCCGTGAAATGTTTCATGTAAGTTGCATCGAGTGGACAATACAGGATTCAATATCTTGTTTAAGGATGGACACACAGACTACTGATTGAATCAGTGACATATATAACACTAAAGAGATTACAATGGATATCAACACGAAATGTGATGCAGAAACTTTCAGTACTCCCTGTACAAAGCTTTGACATCTCAAATAAGATCCATCTGTATCAGGCATATGGAGGACAATCGGGGGAACACAAAAGTTGAAAACAAAATATACATAATTGTATCATGTACATACAAAATTCAACTAAACGGATGAACCATTTTAAGCACAATTTGGCCTTATATTCAGTTGCACCCAAGGGCTTGGGGGGGGGG
>NC_048419.1:5571076-5641835 GCF_013103735.1 Etheostoma cragini | reverse complement strand
TAGGCAACCATTAACTGTGAGTAGAATTTTTAAAATGTACAATTGTTCAAAATATCCATATTCAAAACATCACAAGTGTTTTGGGATGTTTTTTATGTACATGTCAACAACAAATCTGTTAGAGAATGAGACATTGTTAAAGCCAGACACTCCAAAGTTTAAATCTACATAAATCTATATTTATTATCACACTGCTGTTGTGTTCGTTAACGATCGATGTAGCAACAATTTCTGTTTTCTGTACTTGTTTTGAGTCCCCTGGAAGGTTATTTTTCACCTCTTTTGGGATGTGTTTTAAGGGGGGACAAATCTACATTTGGGGCGGGACATATCCCCTGCCTCCCCCCTGAAATCTACGCCCTATGGTTGCACTACATATGGCAGGAAGAAGATGTACACAGAACAGATGAGGAGAAAACTGAACACTAAATGTGTGATAAACATCTTTAAGAAGAGAGCTACAGTATAATTTCCCACTGCACAAAACATAGCAGGAGGCAAACTCAGGTCACATCAGTCAGTCAAGCGTTGTTGCCTCACTGCAGTAATCCTCACTGGGGTGATCAGGTGGAATATATTCTTACTCCAGAGCAGTTGACCCCTACTGCACACCATCTGGACTGTCTGTGTATTTGTTCACCTGTAATTTAACACTGCTCTGTAACAAACAATAGAGGAATTCCCCTTTCTCTTCTGGTTAAAGATCCTCGATTGTGCAATAACAAACAGAGAACAGCTCTGGTTACTGCGTGCAGGTTTCTGAGTAAATCTTTAAAAAAGTGTAAATCTGATAAAAAAACACATCAGAATATGGTTGATTAAAAGGGTAAGGTCAGCATTAGGAATGACAGACATTTCTTTCCCATTGCCATTCACCTGCTTGACAAAAGTATGATTTAAAGGGAACATATCGTTGTCATTTTTTTGGTTCATACTGTAATTTAGGTTTCTACTCAAGCACAGTTACAGGCTTTCATGGTAGATAAAACACATTATTTTTCTTATTATGTCTGTCTGAATATATTCTGTTTAAAATATATATCTTTAAGCCCCTGTCCCAAAAAGGCCAGTCTGCTCTTATTGACTTGGAAGAAAAATATTCCGCACTTTTGCAACTGTAGATCATTTGTGGAGATACTTAGGCTACATTTACATTGCTACATTTTGGTCAATCTCCTTGCACAAAAAAACTCAATGGGTTTCCTCAGGAGGCGGGCTGGCGTCTCCCTTAGCGATAGGGTGAGAAGCTCAGTCATTCGAGAGGAGCTTGGTGTAGAGCCGCTGCTCCTTCACGTTGAAAGGAGCCAGTTGAGGTGGTTCAGGCATCTGGTGAGGATGGCTCCTGGGCGCCTCCCTAGGGAGGTGTTCCAGGCTCGTCCAGCTGGGAGGAGGCCTCGGGGAAGACCTAGGACTAGGTGGAGGGATTATATGTCCAACCTGGCCTGGGAACTTCTCTGGATCCCCCAGTCGGAGTTGATTAATGCGGCTCGGGAAAGGGAAGTTTGGGGTCCCCTACTGGAGCCGCTGCCCCCACGACCCAATACTGGATAAGCGGATGAAGATGGATGGATGGATGGATTCACGTATACTGGGCATGCTCGTGACGGGGTAAACAGGAGGCAGCATTGCTGGTAGTTGCCATGGTAACGTTAGTAGCTTAGTCTCAGAGAATGAGACGCCATGACCGATAAGAATCAATCAGGGGGCGAAACACTGGCATCAGTGTTGGTGTTGCCAAGGGTCTCCGTTTGCCCCCGTTGAGACTGCAACACAACCTCACCCATTCCAAAAAAAACGCGTCAGATGTGTGTTCATATGTCTCCGGTTTAAGGTCTCTGAAATGCCAGAGCAGGAAGAATGCAAGGTGTAACTGTAGCAGAAGATATTAGTTTTTAAACCAAAATGTAAGAATGTGAATGTAACCATAGATTGGAGGGGCTGTTTATTCTAATGAGCATGCATGGACAACCCAGTCTCACGGCAGTCCGTGAAATGGAAAAGTGAGTTTTTCCTAATACGTCTCCTTAAAAGCTAATTTCTAGTCTCCCGTTATTTTTCAAATGTCACCATATATCATACAGTATATACCTGTGCTATACCAGGATCACTATTTTAAAAACACATGTAAAGTGTTTTTCCCCTTTAGACAGTTGTTTATACTTTATGTAAGTGATTTCCCCTTTACAGATCTGTGTTGCTGACAATGTAATTCATGTAATGTTTTATCCATCCACTCCACCCGGAAATTCTGTGTAACTAATTATGTTTTCTCAGATGTACTTCATGTTTCAGCTACTCTACAGTCGAGCAGGTAAAAGTTCAGCCAATTCGACAGCCATCTTGAAGAAAGTCATGTGTCTTCATACTAATTCAGTTAGCCTTGAACTGTCAAAGAAACTGCTTTTTTTTCTATGAGGAAGTACTACCAATTTTGATAATGTAGCCACATATGCCTCCAATAAGAAGTGGCAGTAAACGGGGGTCAAAGTTGACATTGCTAAGGCAGACAAAACATCAGAAGATGGAGATATAAATCTTGCAAAGTCAATATTAGTCAGATAGAAGATATGCAGTCTTTGAAGGAGACATCTCTAGATCAATCAATGCACCGGCCCTAGGGACTTTTAAAGTGGACCTCTCCCCCCTGCCCTCATGCCTCCTCTCTTTTACTCTACCTGCAGTCCAGCCTCTATCTCATCCATCTCATCTGCATCAGTGCTGTTAGGCTGCTCCTTCTCGCCCAGCTGCCGGCTAAGGAATCCACATACTACCTTTTCTCTGTGCTCCCCCACCCCTGCCAAGCCCCATTCAAACAACAATTAACTTACCTCATATGATGGATGACTCACTGTGAAACCTAAGATGGAAGCGTTCGTCTTCTCTGCAGAGCTACTGACAGCTTAATGTCATTCAAAGTAAAAAAATAGAAGAAGGTTTTTGAACATGATGAAAAAAATTGGTTGGTTAAGGAAAATACTAATATTTAGTCTGTGATTAAAGATACTACCTGACAATGCATGTGTTTTTCATTCATGTTTTTCATTTCAAGGTATTGGATATAGGAGCAAGGCTGTAGGTTTTTCTCCAATTGTGCCATAAAGTTGAAATGGACAGCTGATTTCACCATATGGTCTTTTTACTTCTTTGAAGTCTATAAATATTCCCTTTCATTATTCGTCCGACTCACAGAGCTCCAAGCTCCCCATGAGCCCAAAGGTTTTATATCTTTAAGCCGCATCCAAAACTTGAAGTTCTTTTTTTTCTCCAAGTCATCAATTCTCACTGACAGTTAAGTTTACAAATTCAAGAATAAAGTATCTATCTATCTAACAACTCTTGGTCACATTCCACATTCCCAGTTAAATGTACAGTTGATTTCCTAAACAAACAGAGTGTGCCTGTATTCAGATATCGGCTCAATATTCTCTATAAAGTGCTTCCCCATCAGTTCCACTGAAGGAAGATCTTCCACAGAGTTCTCACTACAGTTATGTATCCTGAATTGCCGATTTAGACCTGAAATTGAATTTACTTTTACACAGTAAGTATACTATATGATTTAGAAAAGAGAGAAAAAGTTGGTATTGATATTGATCGACACCAGTGTAATGAGATTGATACTTTAGTTTCAGTTTCTCTCCAGCGGCTGTCTGTGTGTGTGTGAGTGTGTGTGTGTGTGTGTGTGTGTGTGTGTGTGTGTATGTGTGTGTGTGTGTCTGTGTGTAAGTGCCGCTCCCATCACAACACAGAGCAGGCGCACTTTGGTCCCCCCCTTGTGATTTGATGTTGTAACGTCACGTGACTCAGTGGCGCCAAGCAAACAAGCAAGTGAGTGGCATGGGCCGGACAGTGATCAGCAGCACACACACACAAGCAGGACAGAGACGGAGCAGATAAATAGCAGAGAGGAAGAGTGCTGTGTGGCTAAATTTTCAAGTCTAAAAAGAAAGGCTGTAAGATACGCTGGTAACCCAACAGATTTATACTAGGGTATACAAATTCTGTCCTGGGTTTTAACTCTTTAATAATCTGCCTCATTTCATCTCAGAAACATCTCCAGACTCCGGCCATCACTGTGTGACTCTGTGGTAGCAACCCTCACACATGCTTTCATAACCCCCCATTTGGACTACTGCAACGGCGTTCTGTCTGGGGTCCCCAGCAAAACCGTAGACAGACTCCAGTATGTCCAAAACTCTGCCGCCAGGGTCGTCATCCACCAACATCTGGCAGCACATCACCCCAACCTTCATCAATCTTCATTGGTTCCCAATTAAGTCCTGCATCACACATATAAAATCATCCTTCTCACTTACAAATCCCTCCATGCCCTGGCCCCACAGTGCCACTCCAACCTCCTCCATCCGTAAACCCCACCCCGAAACGTGCGGTCTTCAGACGCTGGTCTGCTCTCCATTCCCCACACCAGACTCTGTACCTCCGGAGACAGAGCCTTTAGTGTTGCAGCCCCATCACTCTGGAACACCCTCCCTGCAGAAATCCAAAATGCTACATCCCTGGACATATTTAAAAAAAACTCCTGAAACACCAACCTGTTTACCACAGCCTACAACTTCTTTTAGCTTAGCCACAGTAATTAAAAAATGTCCTTGGGTTTCATGAAAGGCAATATTTAAATAAGTTATTATTATTATTATTATTATTATCATCCAAAAACACTTAAAGGTCATTAAAATGTATCCACCTTAATTAATAAAAAGTATGTGTATCGGCAATACTGGCCCTGTATTTACTTACTATCAGATGGATACCAAATGCTGCAGTATCGCACACCACTAGTTGCAGTTAAGTGTAGCCGACAAAAAGTGACCATCAATACGACAATCACAGTTAAGTTTAGATACCTAAATGACTAGTTGAGTTAAGTCAAAATAATAGGGTTTTGGGGGAAAACAGCAGTAGTAGTAAAGTAGTGTTACCGCACTCAAGCGCACTCATTTTGTGGGTAAAAGTCTTGTGTTTTCTTTCAGGACACAAACTCTGCTCACCCACTTGAAAGCCTTGGGCTTTAGGAGCCAACCATCCACCCTAAGCAGACCTTTACAGTCTTACAGTGGGCCTGTTAATGTGAGGCACGCAGCAATAAAGACATGGACAACATACAATAACCGTGCATTACTTATTTATAGCTATATTTACAGTTCATGAGTATAGCCTGTGGCATTAGATTCTTTAACATTTCTAAAACTAAAAGAGGGAAGGCTTTTGAGATTCTTAATACAGTGAGGTGAATAAGACAAATTTTCTAATTGGCTGGGACATGATCATTTTTCTGATACAGCTAAGCTGTTCTTTCTACTCATGATCAGTTTCATTAATGAGGCATTATGGTTAAACCTTAAGGCCACAAGACTGTTTTTTGTGCAGCAACAGCACTTACTTAAATTTTGCAGCTAAAACACTCATACTGACAAAGACATTGCTGTCCTGATACCTCACATTGCTTTAAATGCTTTATGTGTCAGGTGTGTATTTCAAATGTTTCTGCTGGACTGACATGCAGCAACAGTTAGACCTGACGGTAATGTTAATTGCTGCTTCTACTGAAGCTGGAAAGGACCATGTCAAAAAATAAAGATCCCATATTAGAGCTCCAAATTGGCTATGGTGTAACAAGTGAGCGTCACAGCAACATCCCCAAATGACTCATGACAAAGCACTTTTGATTCAGAGTGAGAGGACAAGTCTATCATTAGCGGGACAGTGACATAACTGTATTCCCCATGCTTCTCCTCTTAACAACAGTGGCAAACCCTCATTGTTCTGATGTGGGAAACTAAGTCTGAAAAAAACGTACAAAACAGTCTACAATGAACCTGGAGCAGCAACATGTAATGAAGTTACAGTATATGTATATTGTTTAAATATGAGCTGTAAAATAACCATAATCATTTTACGAAATTACATGTTTGAACACTGTAACTGACATTTTGGTGTCTTATAAACCCATGAGGGTTGGGCACTTTGTGTGCATGAAATGGAAATAAAGAATAATCAATGAATCAATCATAGCAGAGACCAGCCCTCCTCTTACATAGCTGCTATTCCTGCGTAGCCATTCAGCTAATCAGTTCACCTTATCATCACTGATGTTGGAACCTGTCCCATTGTTTACACCACATTATCCTGCATTAGAGATATAAAGAGTAAAGCAGTCAGCTCCCCGTGGTTCAGGAGTTTTTTTTAAAGATTTAAGCAGTTCTAGGCCATTTTAAATGGAGGGTCCAGGGTGCGTGCCATTTTAGGGGTACTAAGATATTAAGATGTGTTACACACCCCGACCATGCATAGGTTTGGTTCTAGAGAAGACAAACAACACACATATGACAATAAACACAAGAATAGTCATTCAGAGTTCGGGGGATGGGTGGGAGTGAGGCACTGCATTTAGGTGTTTTTTTGCATTTCTGCTTTACTTTGATAGAAAGAGAGAGACAGACAGTAAGGGCAGTGATAGAGAGGGGATGACCTGCAGCCAAGGGCCCTGACTAGGACTCAAACCTGGGCTGCTGCAGTAAGGGCGCCCCTGCTGGCTCAAGTCTTTATCGTCCCAGGTATCCTGCTGCACGGTCAAAGCAGCAGCCTGAGCCTCTCTGATGCATTTCCTAGTATCTCATACAAGGGCATTTAACTTCAGTACATGTACTATAATTATTCTGCCATCCACTGATGTGAGAGTATGTCAGTGGAAGATGGAAGTGAACCAACCACAGCTGGCAACAGTGATACAGAGAACATGATACGTCTGTACAGTGAGTTTGTCATATGGAAATAAAGTTGAAAATGAGTGTTCCTTCAATCTAAAATGAGTTACCTTCCACAGCATGAACATAAGCACATTTGCTGATGTTTCTGCAGCCTGGATCTACAGTACATTTGTCATGCAGCTACTAAAGCATGAACACTGTGTTCACTGTGTAGTACGTGGTGACTAATGGACAAGCAATCTGCACTCCAACCACTTGAATCGTTCTCCTCATTAGACTCTAATCAGACTTTAATATGGCTCAGTGTTGTTTTACAGCGCATGTGTGACTTATGTGTGACTAGTCAGTTAGTCAGTGTACACTTACTTTAATGTACTCTTGATAGATCGAAATGATTTTGCCCCTTGCACCGTCGCTTGCCACTTCCACGTCATTAGACATTATTGTTATGATAACCAGGACAAAATCTTTGGAATGGCAAAGGCCGAGGGAACGTTTGATTAAATGCATCAATCTCTATTAGGAGTACATTTGTGGAGTCTTTACTTAATACATTGAGACGATGAAACCTGCTGCACTGCTGGTACAAATTAAAGTGACGTTCATCCAATTTACCACTGGAACAGACCTTCCTGTCACTGGAATGAGATGCTTAGAATATTTCTGGGGAATATGTGTGAATTTCAAGCATTGAAAAATGTTTTTCCTCTTCTGGCAGTTCAGTACGTGTTACATGAACTTTGGTTTATCACGCCTGAATATGAGCTTTGTAACAGCTGCATGGCACACTGTGCACTATTTCTGATTTGGCCATTTATAACTAAAAAGTATACCTTTGGGTTAGCCACAGGCAACCCATGTTTTTTCTGTGCACTTTCTGACGTTGCATGCTGTCTGTTATATGTACCACTCACTGACATATGGTGCCATGTGCTTTTCATCCTCAGTCTTCTGGTTTATAGCGTGGTCTCATCCAATCTGCTTTTCATCGGCTAAGCCTAATATTGTGTGGGAAATTCCTGATACATTATTCAGCCCAACCATTGTTATACACAAAGTACAATATTGCCTTTTGCCATTGCCTAGCTTATCTCATCCTTCCCCTCCCTGCTACTGGTGATAGGCAACTGACCAGTCTATGTTGGGAGCAGTCCAATTGGACAACAGCAAAGCAGGAACTATTTTCTGGAACTGCCCTATGGGAAAAGTCACAGGACATTTGGTGATATCTGTGGAGGGCTTTGTGTCATTCTGTATTTAATAGATATGGTTCATTAAAATGGACTTTATCATGCCACACAGGTGCCAAAGGATTATTGTGGTATACTTAAAGAGAAGCATGCATGCCAGACCGATCTAGACCATTGGCTATGGACACTCCAGTCTCCACATCCATTTTGACCTGTTACATCAAGGCCCTTTGTGAATTTCTTTTTGCATACTGCACATATTCTCTTTTTTATAGTGTGAACATTTTCACATTCTGTAGTGAATATTTTGCACATTTCATCCTCTTCATTTTAGAGTACTGTATACACTGTATATGTTTTACATACAGTACTTGTAAATTTCATACATTATATATTTACAACTCTTGACTTACACATTGTTTTTTTTTTCTATCTTACTTTGTTTATTTTGACCGTTATGCAAGATAACACAAATGCAAATTCTTTGAGAAAACCAACTAGGCAATAAACCTGTTTCTTGATCCAGCACGTCTAACACTGGGTTTTTACAGGCAGCTTCAATAGCAGCCGAGTGGTTCCGTTCATTTCCTATGAGAACAGCAACATGTGAAAAGTTCACCGCTCTCAGAGTGAACTTTGGCAGAGCGTAGGCCAACGAGAGGGCAGACTAGGGAATGTGCCTCCAATATATTCTCCTGTGTACACACATGCTATTCTTAAAATAAAACAGAGAAAGTTAATCAACACATTGGTTTTCCTAAACTTTATGATATGTCTCTGTATAACTACAAGGATGTTAACAGAAAACAGCTAGCTTAATAGAAACGTATCTACACCACCAAAACCCGCTATAAATTGTGAGACACTTTTACTTGGAATCTGACGCACATGACCAATATAGAGGAGTTGCAGTTGAAAAATCTGCCTGTGAAAACGTGAAAATTCTCTGTGAGAGTGTAGGCAGAGCTGTGTTTTGAGATGCTTACAGTGACAATTTTGACATGCTGATGTTAAGCAAAAACGCTTACTATATTTACCATCTTAGGGGGCCTTTAAAACCTAAGTGGGCCACGATGGTCGCCATGCCACAACGGCGTTGCTCTGCATCAAGCATAGCACGGCCGCCGCTGCGTGCTGTAGGCCTAGATGTGCGTTGAACTCAGCAGCAAGCACAGCGCAAACCGTGTTTGGTCTGAAAGGCCCTTTAATATGTTGGTATGTTAAAATCTTATATTTAGCACAAAAAACTACAGCTAGGTGAGACTCATTAGAATGGCATTAGTTTTGCAGATATTTGATCATAAACCGAAGTGTTAGACAAAGTAAAGATTTTACCTGATGTAAGACAAAAAGTCCAAAGTCTTATGTTGAGATGTACAGATATTCATCATCCCATGAGGATGAATCTGGGGATGTTGAATATCTGTACCTCTCAATATCTACATCCATAGTTTTTGAGATATTTCACTTTTGATCAAACAAACTTTTGGTTAACATCCAAATAAACTTCTAAAAACCAAGAGTATTCCTTTAAAAATACATGGTTTGGATGTGCTGCATACTTTATGTTAGGGTTAGTTGAAATAAAAATAATTTGGACAGAGCCAACAACAAAGTATGATTTAAAGGACAGAGCCAACAATAATGAACACCAAAAGGCATGAGCAAAAGATTCCCAGAGCACAGCAATCTCGAAAAAATAATCAGAGTCATTTTCTGATTACATGGATTAAAGTAACTCCATCTGACATCATTATCAAAAGTAAAATTACATAATAACACCTTAAAAGGACTTGTTATGTGCTTTCTTAAGCTCAGTCAAGCTGATATTGTTTTATGTCCTTCTTTCCATTACAAAAGACTTTGAAAGTGTGTCTGATTTCAGTGTTAAACTGGTAATGGGTGTAATGTTAATGGCGTAATACCACCATTTTATGATAGAGTATCCATTTCAAGGGCCACTAATGGACTACTGGTGTGAGAGGTCTCCTTTGACAAAAAAAGAAGAGACAGAAATATGCAACTACTGAACAAACAGATATAGTGACAGCGGAGGTTTTTATGGTTGTGAAAAATGAAAACACCTCTATTGCACAATACAATAATAATTTTAATAATATTACAGAATTTCTGTGGCTAAGCCAAAGGTTAGAGTGTTTCAGGAGTTTAAAAAAAAAATATGTCCAGGGATGTAGCATTTTGGATATCTGCAAGGAGGGTGTTCCAGAGTGATGGGGCTGCAACACCAAAAGCTCTGTCTCCGGAGTAATAGAGTCTTGTATTGGAAGCCCAAAACCAGGGTCTGAAGACCGCAGGTTTCAGGGTGGGGTGTGTGGATGGAGAAGGTTGGAGAGGTACTGTGGGGCCAGGGGAGGGATTTGTAGGTGAGAAGGAGGATTTTTATATATGTGATGCAAGACTTAATTGGAAGCCAGAAGGTGGATGAGGGTTGGGGTGACGTGCTGCCAGATGTAGGTGTGGATGAGGACCCTGGCAGAGTTTTGGACATACCTGGGCCTGTCTGGGGTTTTGATGGGGACCCTAGACAGGACTCCATTGCAGTAGTCCAGACCAGAGGTTATGAAAGCATGTAAAAGAGTTTCTGCCACGGAGTCAGAGAGTGATGGCCGGAGTCTGGAGATGTTTCTGAGATGAAAAAAGGCGGATTTGTTGATGGATTTGATGTGAGTATGGAATGAGAGGGGCGAGTCCATGATTACTCCAAGGTTATGGACCTCAGAGGATGGGCAGATGGCGCAGCCATCAACATACCAGGATGAGATCTTCAACCTTCTAGAGCAGCCCCTTGGGGTCCACAACCAAGAGCTCTGTTTTATTGATGTTCAGTTTGAGTAGTGATGCCTGTTTGATGACATACAGGCAGTTGACCAGGAAGAGGGGGGGTGGGGGGAGCTGAGTGGATGATTTGGTGCTGACATAGCGCCATGTATTGTCAGCGTAGGAGTGGAAACTGGGACCATGTTGCTGGATAATCTGACCAAGGGAGAGCATGTACAGAAGATGGCAAAGAGCATGGGTCCAAGCATAGAGCCTTGAGGCACATCTTGGTTGACCGGAGCTGAATCAGAGTTGCTAATGTTGACACATTGCTTTATGTGTGAGGTAAGACTGAAACCAGAAGAGAGCTGTGCCAAAAGTGATGGGAAAAGTGGTTGAGGAGAAGGGAATGGGAGATTGGAAAGGCTGCGAAGAGGTCGAGGAGAAGGAGTATGCTGATGTGTCCAGAGTGAGTAGATCATTTGTGATTTTAATGAGGGCGGTCTCTTTAATATGATACGGTCAGAATCCTGACTGAAGGGGTTTATAGAGCTTTTGGTTGGACATACTGTATGTTGATGGACTTGTGAGGAAACTGCTTTTTCCAGGATTTTACTTAGGAATATAAAGTAGATTGGCCTGTAGTTTTTTGTATCCTCCAGATCCTAACCTGGGGAATACATCCCAAAATGATCCTGTCAGAATCTGCAATAATTTGAAAGCAGCTTTTTATATTGCTGCAGGGAGTCTGTGAAACTGCACTTCCTCTTCTTACCCACACATACTGTACTGTAAGGACTGAGCCTTTGTACACAGGGCGCACACTCAACCAGGTTAGCTACCGGGGCACCCCGTCGTTACAATTTATTATTATAACAGTGTACAGTTTGTACAGTATCATTGTCTGCTATTCTGCCAACGTTACAGGTCCTTGCTGTCTACTGGGAAATACAGCCAGAGCTATGCAGCCACCTAGACTGCCCACTGCTGACAGGATAGCTAGCACAGATAGTGGCTCATAACATTCATAACTATCACATTTGTTTCAGTCTTTCACATTGAGACTTAATAAACCATGTCTTCCCACTCCACTCGGGTAAAGTTAAGGTTTTATTTAATTTTATTTATAGTATCAAATCACAACAAGAGTTATCTCAAGACACTTTACAGATAGAGTAGGTCTAGACCACACTCCAGAATTTACAAGGACCCAACAGTTCCAGTAGTTTCCTACAGAGCAAGCAACAGTGCAACAGTGGCGAGGAAAAACTTCCTTTTAGGCAGAAACCTCGGTCAGACCCAGGCTCTTGGTAGGAGGTGTCTGACGACCAGTTGGGATTAGAATGAAGAGTTTGTTTGTAGTAGTTCTTTGTAGCATAGCAGGGCACTGTGCAGCGTTACAAGACACAGCGCCTCCCTGATCTGAGGAAACATGCTGGGGGGAAAAGAACATAAGGACTCCGGGGAATGACTCCCTGGAGCTAGGCTAGTAACATGCATTTCTGGGACATGGATGCACACAAATGGAAAGATAGAAAGATAGATGAGAGAGGAGCTCACTGTGTCAAAGGAAGTCCCCCAGCAGTCTAAAATCATTACAGCATAATTAAGAGAGACAGGGTAAAGAGAGGAGCCTAATTACACAAACTAATGACCAATGTTGCCTTGTTCACTAATATTATATATATATATATTTTTTTATACATACAGATTCCACATGGCCACAAGTTAGCCTAATTAAAACATGCAGATAAGTTAATTCAAACTTGAGAAAGAAGTAGAATCTCGGAGCCAGGCAATAGCATTTTGTGGCCTCAGTGTAATTTTTTTTCTATGTGTGATCCTTCCGGGGCTCCGTAAGGCTCTGTGTCTGCAGGCTGGAAATCATTCAGTTCATCACCATCTGTTATATGCCCCCACCCCTGTTTGCGGAAGTTGAAGAGCAAAATAGGGGGAGCTTTTAATACTTCTAGCATGACTACGTCTTGTCGTTTTCATTAAAACTGTCACTGACCTCTACCTTTAGACTAAGGAAGCACCTAAAGTAACACCCTTAACCTCAACAAAGAGTGTGCGGGTGGCCTCCTTTACATGCTTAGGAAGGTGCAGATCCTGTGGAAGCGTATCAACAGGGACTTTATGAGGCCCCTGTACATGTGTTTTGGGATGATAACTGACCTCTTAACAGCACATTATGTGGAGGTGGCACATAATGTGTAAAAATGATGCGCCGGTGTTGTGTCAAAGTCTGTTCCTCCATTGACTAATGTTTCCCTCCTGTTAAAATGTGAAGCGCCCCCTTCCATAGTGAGGGTTGGGTTAATGTTTAGTTAGGGTTAAGAGAACAGATCTCGACAGGGAAACAGAGTTTTATACAACACTGGCACCCCGGAAAAAATGCAAATAGACAGTCTATTGGATCCTGGGTTGTATACATACAGTTTTCCCTGGTTCGTAGTTGATGGGAAGTTCACCCAGGAGACTGTCCCGTGTGAAGCCAAAAGTCAACGTTGACTTTTTTTTTTAAACTTATAAAACGCAGATTACTGCAATGCACTCTTCTCATGCCTCCCCCAACCAAACTAACAGGAGAAAACACATCACACCAGTTTTACAGACATTGTGTCCTTTTAAGTTGAGTTCTTTGTATTAATTTTACTGTGGTTTATATAATATGTAGATACTGTATATATTTATCTTTTAGTATATTTAATAACTGTTTACTTATTGTCTTTTTTATTTGTAAGTAATGCACTTTTTTTCCTCTTGAATTGTGCCTCACATTTAAAGGGATTTATTATCTAGCTTGGTTACGTTCATCTGCATGTACTGTCCATGCTGTGCTGGCACAAAGCTCCATGTTTCCCTTAAATTCATTAAAAAAAAACTATACCCACTCAACACATCTGAGTCTATCTATTTGTCATTGTTTTAATGTAGGCTTTTCACCAACAGAAAAAACACTATATTTTCATCAGTCGGGAAAGTAGAGGACAGAGGCATATGGATTTATAATGTGGATGTTTCATTTATTTGCCAAATATGTGTTGACATTGTCTTTATGGTGGGAGGAAACCGGAGCACCCAGAGTAAACCCACACAAACCCCGGGAGATTCAGAGGCCCAAACCTGCAAACTCAGCAGAGAAAGATCATTTGATGTAGCTAATTCTGTAGCTATTCTACTGGGGTTATTTAGATGGCAACTTCTTTGATGTGGCATTGTGTGGTATATCACATACCATATCATTAAACACCTTTTATCATTCAATTGGTATTAATGGTTAATAAGTCAAATGAAAGGACTTTCATGGCAGCATCCCAGAAAGTCTAGGTATGAACAAATATCAGTGTTTATTTTTGCATTTGCGTTTGGCCTTCAAACCCAAACCAGAACAACCTGGTTGATGTTCATTGTTGCAGTTAGTCAACAACTTGTCATATGACTTCCCCCGCTTCATGTTGATGTCATCACTGTGAGACTCACCTTTGCTTTCAGAGTTCCTTTTTGGATCAATGATCCAATCATTCTATTTAATTCATCACCTGACTGTTCATGTCCATGTTCGATTGTCATTACTTTGGGGATTACCTTTGTTTTTGGAGATCATTTTGGATTTATGAGTGATCGTTTCACCATTTAACTCATCAACTGACTCCCTCCTTTGCTTTTTGCTTTTACGTTTACATGGTGTAGGTTGTCATTCATCAGGAGTCCATCACTTTCTTGGGGTTCCATGTTGGCTTCTGTGATTTTGGCCTCTAAGTCTCTGATTTTTTTGGAGTGTGGTGTTTTCTTTGCAGATGCCTTTGTTTAACTTGTATAACTTACTGATTCTTGAGGTGATAGGACGAATGATGGGACGAACAATTCGTTAACAAATCTGAAATTGATTGAGAAATGATCAAAATACTCCTCTACTCTGTGTCTGTTGTCCCATTCTCCTCCCTGTCTTAGATAAAGAGTGTTCCAACCAGAAGGGATGTCACGCTTTGACATCCCTTGTTTGCTGAGCTCCGCCCCCATAGTTTCTGCCTGTCAGTAAGGGATGGAACTCTCAGATACATTTCCAATAACAACATGACTTTTTTTTCAAATCAATGTTAGTCCCACACAGTGTAGGAATAACTGTACAAACATATTTACACAGAAATAGTTTTTGTAGCAAAGAGTAACTTCATAAATAAGTTGTGATTGGTCATGAGGTCCAGGTGGGAAACATCATGAGGGAAATCACCTATTTTTTCACAAAAAGAAAACAAGGCAGTTTAATTAATTTTGGTTTTATAAGAAATTGTGTAGCAATGACGTTAATAGCAAGAACTGCTGCAAGCGCTGTTGGCACACCTCCCACCGGGGTGACAACGCAAGAAGAAGCTGAAGAAATAAGGTTCTCTCGAGCTGAAGATGGTGGTGGTAACAGCTGGTCAGAGGCCGGTCACGAACCTAACCCCTCTTCTTCCTCTCTCCTTTTGAATAGGCACAGCCAGCAGTGGAGAGACCGGTAGAGCCAATTGAACGGTGAAATTATGTAATTTTTCGGTAGCCTAAGTAACTTTAACCATTGTTCATGTGAAATCTCAGTCAGCCTGATGCTGTGTTTATAGACTATTTATGGATGACTGTTTAATGATTGATCTATCAATTCCTGTCAAAAAGCATAATAGGATTAATCCTGTGTAGTGCATACACTTGTCGCTGTTATGTATCTTTGTAAGTCATTGTAAGTTGCAACCGCACGGCCCTCAAGCTTATCCCAATTTACCCCTTTATTTCAAGCATATTATAACAATATTTGTTTGGATTCCTCTGCAAAGGACATTGAGGAATGCCAGGGTGGTTTGTCATGGTTCCTCCAAACAGAGACCTGCTATGTTTCTTCTAAAAGTTAAAAAACTACAGTAGAACATGAGGCCCTCTAGAATAACACGGAAGGCCTGAAGCAAAAGTAATCCTCCCCATATCACACAAAAGGGGAGTATTTGGATTTAGTCTCCAGTACAGCTCTGAAAAATGTGCTGATTGATAAGAACACTGCCCTCTTTATCATAAAAAACAAGGAAACAGGTTTTACTGAGCAGGCTTACCAAGCCATCCATCTGACTTCCTGGCAGTCATGTCTCCTGTTGCATTCATCATACACATGAGGTAACTGAAACCAATCTTGATTATACATGTTCTCCTGGCAGCTAATATACAATGTATAACAGTAAAGTAATACTGATGTGTTTGTAATAGACTACAAAAAATACTCCAAGAATGATTCTGATGGATTTTTTTGATAAATAATGAATTTAAAGAAACAGCACATATGCAAAATGTTTATGACATTTTGTATGTAAATGTAAGTGGTTATTTTGAGTGCTTAAGTGCATGAGTAGAGTTCTAGACTTCTAATAGAATTTAAGGGGAAAACTCAAGACTTTCAAGCAGGAAACAGGTGCTAGTGTACAAGGAGTACTACATAAGAGGACCGGTGTATTAACCCGAACTACAATCTTTTTTTTTTTTAATCTTACCCACCCCTCTAGTCCAATAGGGTTTTTATTTTTTAAGCATCTACTTTGGACAACAGTGAGAAAAATAACGATGGAGCACAGTCATTCAATAAACGTCTCATCATGACCAGCTCCCTCAATAACACGGAGCCGACCAACAGCAGAGCTGCAGTGGTTGGCTTTTCTTTGGAAAGTGTAATTGTTCTTCCTCTCAAGTTGCTCCGTCTGAATCTGTCTTGCTAGGGTGCTTGTTGATCATTAAATCCAGTTTTTGTATCTTAATGAATGTGAATAAAACTCAAAGCTAGCTACTAAAGACAACCTGGAACCACACCACTGACCAATGGGGAACAACATTATCATACAGAAGTTATACAGAAATAGGAGCACATATTCTGTAAGATGTTTTTTCCACTTAATCAGTAGGCCCACACTGTAAAGTGCCTTGGCACAGGAAGACAATTTAAAGTGAAAATAAATAAATATGCATTTGGTTTTGGAAGGTCCCCAATTTCTTTGACTTTAGATTTTTTTATGACTTTCATGGAAGTCAGCCCAGTAAGAAAACTGACCATGTTGAGTTGATGACAGACAAGAGACAAACCCAGCAGCTCCTGTGACCTCAGTAGGACTGATGCTAAAGGAAAGCTGAGTATTTTATTGACACCTAATACAGGAGAGGTGTTAGAGGTCCATCAAGAGATGCTGTATGTATTGATGATGGTTTTGGCGTAATTGGAAAAGTTTAACACGAACCCTAGTGGTGTACAGTGCATAGGGGTAATTTACAGGGGGAATTCAATTCAATTTCAATTCAATTTTATTTATATGGCGCTAAATCCCTACAACAGTTATCTCTTTGGCTGTACTCTGTGATGTTATTTACAGAACCCTAACCCTAGCACTAGGCAACAGAGACAAGGAAAAACTTCCTTTTAAGAGGCAGAAACCTTGAGCAGAACCATGGTTCAGCGTGGGCGGCCATAGGCCTCGACCGATTTGGGGCGAGAGAAAGAGAGAGAGGGACAGACAGACAGCGAGAGACATGGAGAACTGTAGGGTTTCGCGCAGGAACATGGACAGGAGAGAAGAGAGGGCAATACTCTGGGGACAAGAGAGCACAAGACTCCGGGAAAGGGAAGAAGTTGAGTTAGTAACATGCATTAATGGGATGAGGCTGCATACAGATGGAGAGAAGGAGGAAGAGAGGTGCTCAGTGTGGGAAGTGCCCCAGCATTCTAGGCCTATAGCGGCGCAACTAAGGGATGGTTCAGGACTCTCCCGAGCCAGCAATAACTATAAGCTTTATCAAAGAGGAAAGTCTTAAGCCTACTCTTAAATGTGGAGACGGTGTCTGCCTCCTGAACCCAAACTGGAACCTGGTTCCACAGGAGAGGAGGCTGATAGCTGAACGCTCTGGCTCCCATTCTACTTTTAGAGAAACCACACTAGGAACCACAAGTAACCCTGCACTCTGGGAGCGCAGTGCTCTGGTGGGGTGGTAAGGTACCATGAGTTCTTTAAGATAAGATGGTGCCTGACCATGAAGAGCTTTGTAGGTGAGAAGAAGGATTCACAAGCTCCCCATAATCCATTCTGGGCTTTTTCTGAAGGTTTTTGTTGGTTTTAAAAAAATATTTTCTTCTATAATTTTTCTATGTCTTTGTCCCTTTGCTTAATACATGCAAACATGTCACGGGACCTTCCTAGATAGTTGGAGATCTCAACCCCCAAATGTTTAACCCAAAGGTTCGCCCTTGATACAGTACATATAAAACTGTCAGCGCATCCACATGATACAAGCCTTTCGTGACAGCGTAATATGAGAATTATGTTTGAGCCTGTTCCCCTGGTGTATGCTGAGTGGAAGCAATACAAGCTCATACACATACTATTCATTTTATATTGACCCTGATTGGAATATTTTGCCCTGGTTGTTTTGTGACCAAATTATTTTAATCTAAATTAGAAATTTGGGTAAAACAGCTAAAACTAGAAGAATCAAGTTAATCATTTTAGGTAGTTGGTATTAGAAAATTGAATGGAAAAAGGCATCTCTGACCAGAACAGAGGGCTTCCAGATGACAAGCTCAGAAACATCTGTTATACCTGAATTACACGTGTCATTACCATGAATAGGACGCTTGGAAACATTGTAGCTTTAGAAATCTGACAAAACCAATATCAGACATAAAATGTGAATAATTTTGTCCTATATAAACCTCAGATCTTTATTTTCTGCCACGAATAAAAGCCCTGTGTGGTGAAAAGTAAATATAATTAGCAAAGCCATGTCTCAAATTTAGATTATACCGGATTACAAACTGTAAGACTCACTGTATCTCTGGCAGTACAGTTGGATAGAAATATTTCATTTAGGTGCAGATGATGTATTGATATTTTTTACTTACCAAAAGCAACATATTTGTTCCTGGATGATGCATTTCATCTTGATTAAAGCATCTGGTAAGCTAAACAAAGAAAGAAGCTATTGGTCACAAACATTAGAATTAGCTGCTGCTAACCATTTAGCTGGCTGGATACTTAACTATCAAACGAATCCATCTGTTTGTTCGATTTGATTCCGTCAGACTACAGCATGTATTGTTTTGTGAGGAGAAGGGCCTTGCCTTATTTGAACATGCACTATATGCGTGTAATACATAGCACATGTTAGCAGGTGACCACTTACAGGGCTGGACAGGAAGCAGAACATTTGGACAGAGCTCGTCTTTAAAGTCCGAGAATTATGAAAAGTTTTGATCGAAATTCCCTTACTTTGATTTCTGAAAAAAGGCATATGTTAGGTGCAATAGAGGCCATACAGACATGTATTTCAAAGAATATTTGCATTGTGATAGTGCCAAGTTTTCTACACCAGATTCTAGTAGCATTCTAGATGAGACGTGATGCCAAAGTTGACAGATTTAGAGTTGATTTCAGAAATCTCTCTTACCACTTATCAGATTAATTACAATACTTGGCAGCAGCCACTGCACATTATGATGTGTGTATGATTTCTGTGTTGATAACTTGATGCGAAATCATTAAGAGAATAATAGACATTTGGTTTTATTGTCTGCAAATCCACCTTGTGATATATTGTTGGGAATTTCACTCGGGGCCAAATGATTCATCTGGAAGGCTGTGTGCAATGTGAATCCTCTCTACGCATGTAATGGGAATAGTGTGTAGAGTTAGATGACATTTAAATGGAATCTAAATTGATTCCAAGATTTTTTTATAACTTTGGTAAATGTGAAGCTATAGGTTTGAAACAAACATACTGAGTCCATCTCCAATAAATATTTTGAATGAGGAAACTGGGAAACACCAGGTTTTGTGTCAACTTGGTGCCACTAGTCAACTTCTGTCAAGTAACAACATTTTTCTCTGAGACAGACAAAATTGTGGCTGCTGGAGAATGTTGCATGTTGGGAATAATGTTATTCTCATGCTACTGCATGAATGAATCTCTCTTGTCAAAAAAAAAATTGTTTTGCAAACCTAAGATATACTGTACAGGCACATAGGGAGATGCTAATGTTAGAATAGCATTGCACTTACAAAGTTTAGTGGTGAGATGTGGAGATGCAGCAACATCTCTTAAAACCCACATCACTGCTTGCTATCTTGTCTTACAAAAGCTGGGAAACACTGGGCAGCCTCTCTAACTCTCCCAGTTATTTTGTTTAAATTATCTTAACTTACTATTATGTATTGTGAAGCCAAAGTGTGGCTCTCTGCAGTCTGGCATTCCATGCAAGCACATTTACCGATCTTTATTCCATTCCAGGCATTCTTATCTTATCTCCAAAGTGTTTGCACAATTTAAATAATAGGCAAAGTTATAAAGCTAACAACAGTAAAAGATCAATATAGAATATGGCACTGTGGCCTACCAGCACAAGAGCATACAGTACTACGTTTGTAGAAGGGCACTCAGAGAGCTCAGACCTCCGTCAAGGCATGCCCTATCTCACAATCTTAATGGAATGTTAATCCTCCCAATTATTCCGGCCCCAGGTGACTCCAGCAAAAATTCTGTTTCTCTCGATGTTAACAAAAATGAAAAATAATTTTTGTATCCGCTCCCTAATTTGGGTCGATTCCAAAATGTATTCCTTAGCACATGCTACACCCTTCCACCCAGTTTCCTGAAAATGGGTTTCAGTAGTTTAGCAGTTTTACAGTAATCCTGACAAACCAAGCAAAAATTATAACCTCCTTAGGCTACATTTACACAACTACATTTTTTTTTTAAACAATTTTTTATGTTTACGCCTTGCATTAGCGGTGGTTCCAAGCCCCTAAAACAGAAACATTTGGAAACACAGCTGCTCCCGTTTTGGTTACAAAATTCCAGGGTAGCTTTGTCGTCGATCAGAAACAGAGACCTTTGGAAACATCAATGCACGTCAGTCAGTCTTATCTGTTAGCTAGGCTTACATACCTTGCAGTAACAGTTCCACGTTGCCATCGGTCCAAGCTAATTAATCCCTGCTCTTACTTTTCACCCTGGATGTTCTTTCTTCAAAACATTACCTGTATTTTCAACTCAATGAGCATCGATGATTCATAACCGCAGAGTAATGTCAGACAATCAGTGTATGTGAATGGTTATGTGATGTGCATTATCAGACGTGTTTATATGGCCGGAGATTAGCACTGCTACTGGAGCTAAAACCCTGTGTGTGCACAGAGATTGTTTTGGGTTACCATGATACTTTGAACCAGCAACCCTCTGATTCCCAACCCAACTCCTTACTGACTGAGCTACTGCCAGCGTAGAGTGATCCTTGGTAATAACTTACAGCACGGACACTTAAGCACTAGTCATTGTATACTATAGCTATGATGTAATGAACAATAAAGCTTATGATAAACAGATCTTAAAAGTGTTTAGTTCTTTTAGCTCTCTGAAAATGTTGATGAGAGTTTCATCGTCAGGAGGATTTCATTTTCTCTACTGGCTCACTTACCTCGTTGAGGAGGTAACATACCGGGAGTTCCCCCAGGATGCCTCCGAACTCCACACAGAGCTTTGGCATGTTTGAGAGTAGGACCAGAGACAATTTGTCAGAAATTAACTTGACATGTTGATGAATGGTTTTGCTGACAATCTGACCAAGAGATACACATCTTAAACCAGCGCTCAGCTTTGGGAAGTGGTGGCCAGATAACACTGCCAATGAACACGGATTTCATATTTGAGAGGTGAGAATGTGTATGCAAGTTAGCATAGAGCAGACAGGAAGAAAAGAACTAGGCTCTGTTCTGGGCAAATCAGTCACTGTTTCCAGGCGTATCAAAGTCAGTGCAGCCAGGAGGACATTCTTCTCTTTTCACACAAAAAAGCTTTTATTCCCCAATGCAGCCAGGAGGCTTTAGTAAATCTTCAGGCAGAAGTGTCCAACTGGATTTCTAGAAAAGGGTGCTTGGCCCCTCCCAGGAAATCTCACTTCCGCTACTTAGCACTCAAGTGGCTCTCCTTCACACACACATGCCCAACACACACATTTCATTCCCCCCTCTTTTTTTAACTTCCTCTCACTCCTTTGTGGATTTGGACCCTCTGAGAGACAATGAGCATCAGATGTGTGTAATTGCTGCAGGGATCTAAAGACCTGAAAGCACCTGCGATGTACAAGATGAGTAAATTACGCACATCATGACAAGGTAATTAGTGAAGAGAACATCGAGTCAATTTAACAACCTTGAAGATTTCCCCATAAAATGCGGGTATTTTAGTGATTATCAGTGACAGTGGCCATGTGTGTCCCATTAACAGATGAGCACAGCTAGGATGTGGCTTTGGTCTTGGTTTGAGTCCAAACTGAATCTTCTTTCCCATGCAGGATCAATTTAATTTGCAGCACACTTGGGATGGTACAAACTCAAATAATACGAAGTGAACTTATTATGAGTTAAGTCACACAATGCAGAAGCCATTGCTTAAAGCTAGATAAGAGCGCACCAAGTATACACAATCTGTGTATACCTCAGATTGTTTGAATATGTTTTCCATTTGGGATTCTGTGAAACAGGACAAGGCTCATCATACAAAAGTATAGTGTTTAAAAGGAGACCGGTATATTTTCATTCCTGGCAGACAACACACATTTGTGTTACTTTTCAACAACACATGCTGCTGATTCATATCCAAACAACATCTGTTATTAATACAGCTTCTACTGTAAAGTAACACAAACACGCACTGTCCCAAAGGAGACACACAGATGCAGTAAAAATGACAATGTGACCTGTGTGTGACTTTTGTTTGTCTGTAAAGTCTGTAAAGTTGAATAACTGGCTGACCCGTAGAAGCTTAGCCCGGAAATCCAGACCCGAATCCGAAAGATTAAGGGTCTGGCATTGGGTAATGAAAGTGGCCCGTCTCGAGCGGCGGCACCAAGCGTGCATTTGAACGTCTCACTGCACGCAATTGGATGACACTACGACCAATCACAACAACACATGGGGTGACGTATCCAGAGCCCCATAAGCTTATCTACCAGCGGAGATAACTGCTAGATTAAACTGTCTTCATCTGTTTAGCTTGTCTCTGGCAACGCCTACATCAGATACACCAATGTGATTGGTGTATCTCTCCTCGTGCCACGCCTACATCAGATACACCGATGTGATTGGTGCATCTCACCTTTGGCAAGCCTATATCAGTTACACACCGATGTGATTGGTGCAGCTTGCCTCTGGCCACGCCTACATCAGATACACCAATGTGAATGGTGCATCTCACCTCTGGGCCGGACAAGAGAATAGTTAATGAGCTGCATTACTCGTTACCAGAGTAACTCACTGAGCAAATTCTAATGGTGCTCTTGCAAGAACTCTGGATTTCCGTGGTAGTAGAATCTGAAATTGGTGGTCAAGTTTGGATTTGACAATACACCCAACATTCTAAAAGAATCCGTTGCCTTTGCCTATTAACACAAGTAAACGCTGTGCGGTTTGGGCTTGTGACCTTTTAAATTGAACTAATATCAACATGTAACCCTTTATCATAACTTGTAGTGTCTGAGTTGTGAGCAGTACCTCCAAAAAGTTAGGTCCTCTTACTTAAGGCCTGAAGAAGTTAAAGTATTATTGCATAACTATTCAGCAATTAATCTTACAAGATGTCATTTTCTGCCACTAGATGTCTCTTAGTCAAAACCGTGGATGTAAACAGGGACTTTTGATGATGCCGTAAAGTTTTGGGGATCATGGTTGTTTTATTTATTTTTGTATTGCCGATTAATATCTAGCCATTTTTAGAAGAGTTAATGTATTAAAATTGTATTCACGTGATGTTTAGTAACATGTCATGTCATTCTAATGAAATAGCTGCAGTGTTTCCCACATAATGACTTTGATTTTTTGTGTGGCGGTAGCTGACTGGTTAGTGAGCCAGCTGGCTAACATTAGCCAGCAGCTAAAACCACAATATCACAATATATTTCAAATGTCAAGTTGCCCTCTCAGATGTTTTCAGCACCGGGGGAAAGGTTTGTGGCGGCCCGTATCTCCGGGGAGGACTACAGACGTCCGGACGGATGCTGTTGCGGCTCGATTTTGGCCAGATGCCTGTGCTTGGGGTCTGTCACCAAAACTTGACTCTGCTCTCTATCAATCACCTCGAGAAAAATGATCAGTACACAAAGATTGACAAAGTACAACTTGATGTTTGGATACATGCTTACTGAAGGAGAAGAGTTCACTTAAAGTGTTCATATTGAGCTAATTTCCAGGTTCATAATTGTATTGAGAGGTTATATCAGAAAGAGGTTAACATGTTTTTGTTGTACTGCTCATTGCTGCAGCTCCTCTTTTCACCCTGTGTATTGAGCTCTCTGTTTTAGCTACAGAGTGAGGCATCTCACTTCAATTCCATCTTTGTTGGGAGTCGCACATGCACAGTACCTAGGTAAGGACTACTGGCCAGGCAAAAACAGAGTATGATTGTGTGCCCTGACAGTACCTAGGTAAGGACTACTAGCCAGTCAGAAGCAGAGTATGAAGGTGTGCCCTGACAGTACCTAGGTAAGGACTACTGGTCAGTCAGAAACAGAGTATGAGGGCGTGCCCTGACAGTATCTAGGTAAGGACTACTAGCCAGTCAGAAGCAGAGTATGAAGGTGTGCCCTGACAGTACCTAGGTAAGAACTACTGGTCAGTCAGAAGCAGAGAATGAGGGCGTGTTATACTAGCAGCTAGGCGAGCATTATAACGTGTGTTACAAAGTAATGCATGTTTGTCACGGAAGTAAAAGCTGGACTACAATAGAGCTGTTTGGAACAGTTTGTGAACAGTGTTTTCTGTTGGAGATAGTAAGTCACTTTGGGGGGGGGGGGGGGGGGACTTTGGGCTTTTTCCCTTTGTAAACCTCTAACAAGTTGAAAAAAGATACAAAACACAATAAAGGAAAATGGAAAAGCCAAAAAGCATAGTATGAACACTTTACCAAGCACTTAAGTTCATATGGAATATCAATCATCAAAAGTGTACAGTAAAAATAATAATGATAATAAAAATACTACTACTACTACTAATAATAATAATACATTTTATTTAAATTGCCTTTCATGACACCCATGGTCACTTCACAAACAAACAAAAAAGGACATTAAAAGTACATTCATCTCATAAAGGTGCTGAGGTTCACGCTGGGGACATGCAGTAGGCCTGTTGAGGAGGATCTCCAGCCCATGCATGAAGTTAATGTGGTTAAGTAGTCCTATTGGCCAGGGCTGTGGGCTCAGGCTACTTCGGTAAACTTTTTTCCCTTTATTTCAGAGTGACAGTGGATAAAGGAAAGGTGCGAGAGAGATTGGGGATGACAGACAGCAAAGGACCGCAGGTCAGATTCATTCCCTGGTTGCTGGAAAGGACTCAGCCTACATGGGGCGCACACTCTTACCTGATGAGCTAGATGCCGCCCCTAATGATTTGAAACTGTTTACAGAGTGTAAACTGGAAACAATCTGGTCATAGACATCGTCTCTCAACTCCAACTCACTTCTTACACATCAAGTTGCTATCTGTTATCCTGATCCTGTCATCCAGTGGCTTCAATGGAACCCCCGACATATCGTCCGTTGCACCCAAAAACTATAGATATAGAAGGATAGCCGATGTGTTCCGAGATTACAGAGAGGACAGTATCCATGGGTGTGGTGGGACTATTTTATCTATTCTCAGTTCCTCTCATCAGCTGCCATGCACTGGTATGTAATCCTAGTAAAAGCTCAGCAGGACACCACTGATGGTGAAGACTGATGCTCAGCCAGTGCATTAGTCACGAGAACAGGACCATGAATCAATGCACAACAGTACCTCAAAGGCAAACAGCGAACGGGAATCATTCCCAGAAATAAGAGAGGAGAAAACATGATGTTATCCATGAAAGTACATCTACTTCAAAACATGTACACCACGTACAGCACAAAAGCAAAATGATCATCCGGCAAAAACTAAACCTTTCCCTCTGTGCTGTGATATGCCTTTTCATATTGTTTCCTATTGTTAGCTGTAGGGGGATTGTTAATGCCTATTGTGTGTTTGGGGAGTATTCCTCTCTTCTTCTGTATGTCAGGTGTCAATTACGTCATTCAAACTTTCTAAAGGTAATTATAGAAAACCACAATGTCTTCAAGCACGAATTCACCCCGCAATCCTCGTATCAGCACAATGACATCAGTCCTCAGCAATCGGTTTTAATTTCACGGTCCATGATAAAGCCGTCATGATCATTGTGACATTACTTTTTACCCAGAATTCTGCACTCACAACACTCCAGTCCCGATAGTGATATTGCTGCAATGAAATCAGCTGAACACCGCTGCATTTCATTAGGTTGTGCAACTGGAGCATATGGGGAGAATAAGTCAGCTCCATAAAAGTCTAAGTTTGCTGAATGGCTGGGAAAGGTTGAGGCACGCGTTTAAATAAAGAAGAAAAGACTGAGAGTGGAAGAGAGGAGCAAAGTTTTACTGCTGAAAATATTGGAAGAGGTTTCAGAGATGGTTTTAACAGCTGAGCCAATGTTGACCAGCCAAGTCCAGGACCAGGACGGGTCGAGGTGAGTGGATCCACCAGGGCCTGGTCTGAGCTCTCAGACAGGACACTAGAGCTGCTGCGCCTCCCCTTGCACTTACAACGCAGTCCCCCGATCCCTGTATTATGACTATAATCCAGCTATAAAGAGTTATAGTTGTAGAATGAGGTCTCAACTCGCTAATGAATGAGAAAGTACTTAAGGTCTTTGTGTTGACTTTAAAGAACAGAGTTGAACACTTGCCAAGGCCAATACTAACTCCTGCCTTCCCCTTGTCCTGTGAAGGGATTTGAACGTGGGGCATAAGGAGATGTTGGGGGGGTGATGCATGCAACACTGCTAATATCTTGAATACTGTGTGCAGTTAAAAGAATAGTTTGGGATATTATCTTATTTGTTTTCTTACCTAGAGGTAGATGGGAAGATTGATACCACTCTCATATTAGTGCATCAAATATGAAGCAACAGCCAGAAGATGGTTAGCCATTAGCTTAGCATAGAGACTGGAAAATGGGGCAAACAGCTAGCCCTGGCTCGGTCCAAAGGTAAAACATACTGTGTATTTTGTGTGTTTAATCCAGTGGTGTAGTCTATATGCTACACAGGTATACATCATATACCCACAAAAAAAACTGCAGAATTTCCATAGACCCGGTTAAAAATGTGCAATGATTTGTACCAACATAGTTTTGTGACAGAACTTACACTTCAGCTATTTGCTTTTCGCAATATTGTGATGGCAAACTGAAAAAAAAACTGTAGTAACTGTAGTATATCCATTACAATAAACTAGATTACACTACTATTAAAAATGACAACTGACAACATTACGGTAACAAGACTCCAAGAAATCACTGTGCCGACCAAAACATTTATAAAAGTCCATAACCCCCGATAAAAAAAACAACTTTAGTTTTTAAACTAAGGTTTAATGTATGCATTATTAAAAAAAAACATGTAGCCTAAACTGAGATTTAGAAGTGCTGGTAGGCCCTTTTAGTAGCTAAACTATCTCCTGGCCCCAGCCAAGTAGAGAAGAGTCAAAACTCAGTGTCAGTCATACAGCAATATCTTTCTGACATAAGTCAGCATAGAGCCCTCGTCACACCAGACCACGCAGGCTGTCTCTCAAAACCCCTGGGAGTAATAAAGTGAACAAGGGTACATGGATTTCTCTTGAATTCACGGTTTCATTTCTAAGATGAGGAATGTTAATCTTTTTCTCCGAAAGTTACATAGTCCATTTTCAACGCACAGATGTGATATCAATCTAATCCTACTTGTTAACCCTTGTATGGTATTTGGGTCAAATTGATCCATTTCAAATTTTTGCAAGAAGAAAAATAGTACAATTTTTTTCAACCTGAAAAATCAATGGCCTTACCTTATTTTCTCTGATAAACATGTATTCCTGACTCAATTCAAAAATTATTCTGGAATGACCTCTTATGTTTTTTCCAAGATAAGAATAATCACGTAGCAGATTTTAAACCTTATGACAAAAAATGAATCACACTTCCATTTTCAACTGTGTTCTAGTAGAGACTGATTGCATTCCCTTAACATATACAGTATGTTATCTCAATTGTTTGAAAGACAATATTTGTTAATAGATCACAAAGTAAAATTTTATTTTAGTATTGTTTTTTAAAACCCCATATAAGTCCCGGGTCAATGTGACCAGAGGGATACGAGAGGGTCCCCAAAGTGAAGACAATAAAAGGGTTAAAACAAACAAGTTAGAAGTGACTGAAATGAGGAATTTGCACTTATATTTAGTTTCTCTTCCCACTCTGGAGTTATTCCCAACAGAGGCACGTTAGTCATCAAGCCACACAATATACTGTAATGCAGCCTTCAAGTACTCTTGACTTATCTGTCTTCCATTTGTTAAAAGATTTCCTAAAATAGATGTACAGTACATGTTGTTATGCCAGACGTGTAGCAATGACAGGATTACAGCGCATGAGTGACACCCACAGTAATAATGACAATGGATCTGCTGCATGATGACGGAGACCAGGCAATGAAAAGGGTCTAGAGTTTCACTGAGGCGAATGACTCCCCACCTGGGACTGATGGTGTCAGACGATATGGCTGCTGTATGAATAAGGTGCTGATGGAGCGCATTCTGCTCCCTGTGAACACTATTGATCCTAAGGTACTTACTCTTATCAGGATCAGTTGGATTTGACAATTTAGCCAGTAACTACGGATGTAAAAATATCCCCAACTCACAATTCACAATGTTTAAGTTCACAATACAACGATACCATAACTGAAAAATATTACTTTATTTATATAAACTGTGCAAAACAAAAAGATGTGTCCTTGAAATTGTATTTGATCACAAAAATGAATTGTCGAATTTGATTTTTCAAACAAATCCCGCATCAAAATATCTATAGGTGTAGAAAAAATTTAAATAAAGAAACTAAACTTAGAAGACGTGGTGACATCGGAGGTCAAACAAATGTAAACTAAAGTAAATTACGCCCTAGACCGTTTCATTTTTACCGGTTGTAATCTTTACACATTTATATGTTGATTTTAACTGATTTACATTGCATTGTTACATTCTGGGTGCCATTTGTGAAAAACGCAGAAGGTGGGGGGGGGTTTGATCATGCACAACAAAACAAAACATGCAAGAATTAGACCCCCTTTTCACTACCATGGATATGGGACCAATCGGGCAGGCTTGCCAAAACACTTAAATACGCATTTTAATTTTCCATGGAAAAAACACACACTTTAAGCCGAAGAGAAGAAGTCCCTTTGAGGCAAAAACTAAATACCTTCACCCAGGAAACACTTGTTCGTTCCTCGGGAATGTCTTAATCCAAACCACAATCTTTTTCCCAAACTTAACTTTTTGGTTTTTGTTTTTTTTGGTTTTTGGCATTACAGAGCAGACACCCCAGACCAATGCTCTATTTCAAATCTACTGAGCTTGGCTTGGTCTGGTGATAGCCAGACTCTCTATTGTCCCCACCGGGGATAGAATAATTCAACAGAAGCATGACTATGTAGACCAGAAAGGTGGTCGTCCAGCGCATCCCCCCAGGAAAATCACACCCTGGTTATATCCCTACCAGTGACTATTAAAATCAATAATCTGAGTTAATAAGGGCACTGCTGTGGGGTTTAAGACAGAGAGTTAGGGTCCATTAATTAATGTCACGTACACACACCCACACAGTGGTGAAAAGCCCAGAGACCCGGGCTTAGACAGCCGGTAGTGCTGGTTTTGCTGGTGTGTATTTTGTGAGGTGCCTGTGATGATGAACAGTACAGCAGACTATACACTGCAGCAATGCTCAACTCTTTAAACTGAGCACTCAAAAATATGAAGATGGCTTTGTGAGTGAGGAAATAGGCCTGCTTACTCTCACTCTCAAAGCCTCGGTTCTTGTTCTCATAAACTTTAAACTACAATAATAACCTGCCAACTATCAACGTTTTAAGCCGTGCACCTGTCTAAAGCCACATGCACTCACATGCTATACGTTTAGAGCCTTCCACGATGGCACAAATGCCCCGTGGTCCTTTGGCTGGATGAAATGTAATTTCCAGGAGTCAGAGCGTTGATGCCTTCAGACACCTGTAGGGGCTTAGCTGTGAGTGACACAAGGAGCTTATAAGAGCAGGGAACTGCTCTATGTGAAATGTGTGTCTGGAAACAGAAAGTAAAGCACAGTCGGCAACCATCTGCATTACTAACATTTTTTAATGGGAACGACTATGAAAAGTCCAACAGGTGATTCTAAAAGAGAAAGCTTTATAGCCATGAGTAATGGGCTAACACATATTGATAGTAGCCAACCATAATCTGCCTGAAACCACAGAGAGATGTAAATTACAAGCACACTATATACTTCAAATGCTTTAAGTTACAGCTTTCCTGTGCTTAATGTGAACAAATTGACACGCTACCTGGAGGCCTGACAGCACAGTGATACGGTAATACCACCCGAAAGGTTGCATTTTACTCAGACAAGTGCATAATGAGGTAAAGAAAGGCAGAAGGGCTTATTTCATTAAGAAAGGGCTTACTGCAAGTGCTGAAGGTACAGTAAGGCTGAACATATTTAACCAATTTGCAGCCACATGTGTAGATACAGCATGTAAGGTCCATGGTGCTCGCATTTAACAGGCTTAACTAACGGAACGAGCTGTAACCCGTTCTGGCCACACTGAAACTGCTCCACTTAGTTCAAAGCAAAACTATGGTGATGTTATGAAGCTGAAATAAATCAGTTTCCCAATAGAGCTCCACTGGGACAGCCCTCTGGATTCAGAAGTGATTTTCCCGTATCAATATTTCCATTGACTTTTAGCCTGGAACCAAGCCAACCAGCTCCGAGATGAATCATGACCATAAAACATTTGATTGGGTAAAAAAAGAACATTTAAAAAACAGCAAAAAAAAAAGCAAAGGTACTGCGCTATGTACCGAAATGATCGTTGACTTCAATGGTAGCGGCTTGCTAATTGTTTAAGGGTGCGGTAAACATTTCCATGGGAACAGCAAGCTCCACCAGCTCCATCAGAGACGTTGCTGTTGCGTGTAGAACTGTGGGCAGTGTGGTACTCCATGACATTGTGAAATAGTCAAACGAGAGAAACTCCGATTGGACAGATAGTCTAGCAAGCTGTCTGGCTTTACCCTGCAGAGATCTGAGGAGCAGTTAACCATAGTCCTCAGAAACCCACCGGAGGTTAGAACCCCAACCCAAAGAAAGGGGAAGGAAACGGACGTTGGTGAACATACATGCATCCAGCGGAATTTCCTGGAACGTCAAGGATATATACCACTGTCGGAGCAATCACACGACGCAAGCCTTCGGTGATCGTGCACAAAACACGATGGACTCTACAGAAGATGTAATTATCTTGTAATTAGTCCTCTTTGTCTCCGAAGCTGAACGTTGCTGTTGTTTTTTCAGCATTGACGTAAAACGCATCACTCAAGCTGCTGCAGGCAAAAGTGGCCAGATGACACCATTTGGTAAACACAGCCATACTGAGAAATACAAGGAGTTGTGTGGAGCTGATAGTCCTGATTACTTTAGCTTTGTAGGAACTTATTTGGCATTTACTTGACTGTAACAGACGTTCATTAATATAAATTAGTTTCACACTATGGCTTTAAAACACGGTTGATTTTATGGAGATCTCTGGCTTCTACAGGAGCATAAACCTTCATTTCACAACCCCGTAGCTCGTGGTAAGTCTGCCTCAGATGGATTAGACATTATGGCTAATAATCGATCCTTAGGGAGAAAATGAATGGGATTTTTACTTACGGAACCATGCTTTTGAGCTCTATAAAAGGATCATTAAAGTTTCATCTAGTCAAATTAATAAAACAAATGATGTAACTGGCCACAACACAAAAAAAAAAACGCAATACAATTACTCATCTTAGATTCTGGCTTAGTACAAATGATTAATTATAGACAAAAGAGCTTTGTTTCTGTTTCAATGATAACAAGCAGGGGTGCAGCGTGTCTCTAAAATCTAAATGAAGAAGCAGAAAAAGAGTTCAATCTGACAAAATTAAACTGAGCTGTAAGATATATAATCAGATGGGCCAGATAAACATACAGTAGAATAATAATAACAATACATTTTATTTAAAGGCGCCTTTCTCGGCCCTCCAGGGTATTCATACATTAAAAACAGCACCAAAAAAACATGTTAACACGTTAAATAATAAGAGCTGTACCTGCCTGTTAAATGTGCTTCAGGCAGTTCCAAGAAGGATGCTCCTGAAATCCTCCCCGTCCTGGACTCCGATGAAATACATACTGTACATAACCATAAACATATCGGTTATGGCAAAGAAGATTGACATATCGGCAGTTCATGGGCCAGCACTGCATATACTGCAGATAGAGAACCTTGGTCCAACCAACGCAGGTTTTTGCATTAATTTGACCTTGTCAGTACTGTGCTCGTCCTAACACTGTTATAGGCCTTTTACACAGCAACCATTTGGATTTAATAGACACAGGTGCTGTTAATGATGAACAAACATCAATAACGGCTTCTTCCCATTCAGCTGTGTTAGGTGTAATGTGCTTACAGCGACGCCTTCATGGAATGGAGCGACCATTAAGGGAATTAGCCACACTTGTGCCGTTTCTGCTATAAGAAGTCAACAAGTCTGCCTGGAAAAGGTTTGCTGAATTATTGGTTCAGGGAGTAAAGCTGAAACATGACAGTGGAGAAATTAAGTCCATTGACAAATAGGAGGTATCAAATTTTTTTTCTTTTGCTTCTGGTCTTCTATGATAGAAAACTAGATATCTCTAGGTTTCCAAGTGTTAGTCATAGAAAAAAAGACATTGGACGACATTTTTATGGGATTTAAGTCATTCTGATGTACAGGTACATGTTGTGACTACTATCTCACTATTCCTAAAACCAAATTATTTATCAATTGAGCTGTAATAACTTTTGGCATCTTCTGACTTGTCCTCTACGCCATCATCAGGTCAAACTTGCTTGCTTTATGAACTACAACCTGCAAATGTATTATAAATATTCCCATAAACTTCAGCTGTTCTTGTCTTTAGTGCTAAATTAATCCAAATTCTGAAATATTGCACACCACTAGTACATCCATGCCATTGGACTGCAAGTCTTTAATAACAAAAGAAACCCTCCATACAAAAGTATCTGTACATGGTCACTTACTGAACTGTATAGCATTTTATGGAAATGATTTAACATGGTTCATCTTTTAGTTTTAATACAATACTTCTAAACAGTCAGCCACCACGGTACTGCATATGAAATACAAAGTGGGCAGCCGGTGGAGAGTCCATCTTTTTACTGAGGGGCAGACACTGGTAAATCAGTTTAACATTTGACATTATTAATTAGCGACATCCCATGTGAGTGGGTAACATAAAACTAAATATTGATTTTCTTCAAAACAAATTGTTGAGACATAAATAACGCAATAATTGAATACCTGTGCAAGAAGCATTCAGAACATACAGACATGGGACAAAATCACAGACAATGGGTTTGAGACACTTGCTATTAAAACTTAAAGTATAGCCTGAGTGAGACATTCCAACAGAACACACAATTTAATTTTTTGGTCTACTGAATATGAGTCAGTGGCCGTAACATTAACATTGATGTTAATAATGATGGGGTTTATTAAAACGCAAAAAAATAAAATGAGAAAAGCAGGACATGGAGATGGACAGAAAAAGATTTGCACTGTATCCCTGCCATGTGCTGTACACTCAAACCTGTCACCTGATCCACATCTAAAGACCTGAAGGAGAACCCTAACTCCGTGTGAATGACGGCTGGTTTGAGCTGCTGAGGGGGGGCGCCGTGGGTCACAGTTAGGGAGTCTCTGATTGGGCTACTGCCTCCGGCTCCCACCTCACTTTGTGGTGGCGAAACCATGCCGCGTCCAAAGGTCATTGGTGGGGTTACTTGAAACCTAACTGCGATTGTGTGACTGCGGCTGCATGCTAATGTGAAGCCCCGGCACACACATTCACATCCCGTCCTCCCTCCTACACACACCAACTGTCATGCACCCTGAATGAAGGCTCGGGAAGCGTCTAAACATTTATTTGAACACTCAAAAGGTGCAAGTACTGGGACAGCTAATGTTGATAAAACCTTTCGATGTGTGCGCGTACTGTTTGTTAATGATTCTATGATTGAAAAGATTTCACAAAAAGCAGCTGCATTGAAATATCTTTATACACTGATGTATTGTGGATGTGAATCTGGGCTGTTATTGCAGTAAGAGTTTGATAACAGAGCATGAGTGATGCTGTACACAGTTTGTCATTTGACATTAATGGTCCCCTGTTATGGACCAACAGACTACAATAACTGTACTTTGGGAGGCCAAATTATTTTGTGAATAAAAATGTATGAATGATGATTCATTGCGCCATCCACTGTTAAAAATATATTAATGCTGGCATCAAAAATAAAATAAAAGCTTACTGTCCCGATACTTGCACTTTTAACTGTATTCCATTTAAAAGATTACCATGGAACTGTTTACAAGTGCAAATTGGTCATTATTCCAGAATAGCTCAGATGATTTTTGATGCTGCAATAAGGGAGTGGGGACCCCACCCTTGTCCTCATGTCCCTTCCTTCTATTTGTCCAAACCCCCTATGCAAGTTTTTTCGTGCCTTCATCTCTCTTTAGGTCCTCTGCCTCACTTATCAGAGTTCTTGCGTGGCCTGCGGAAGCTGGACATGTTCTCATTTAGTGCATAGATGCGTCTGGAGAACTCCTCAAAGCCAGCGACGTCCAGTTCTCCCAGCACCTGTTCATCACACTCCACAGCTACTGCGTGGTCCACAGGGATGCAGCGGTAGTCTTCCATCTGGGCCTCATCTGCTAGCCCTAACCCTAACCCCAACCCTATCCCCAACCCCAAACCTAAACCTGTGGCCTCTGTGCCCATGATCTCCTCAGCTTGCTCCACAGAGCAACCCACCTCTGGGACCAGGCTAACAGGTGCCTGTGCTGGTACCAACGAACCGTTCATGGCTCCTGTGTGTTGACTAACTGGAACAGTTTCATCACAAGTGTCCTGCACTGTAAAAGAGTTGGGCGAAATGGTGCCAGTGGGCAGTTGCACCTCAGTCTCTTCTTCTTTTTCTACTTCAGAGTCTCTGTCAACGCTTCTGCGTCTCTCCACCTCATCAGCTGTCTCAGCAGGTGTCTCCTCTCCCTCCTTCTTCTCCTCCTTCTGCTCTCCCTCCTTGTTGTACTCCGTAGTCTTTGCCAGGTTAAGTGAGGTCATGCCGGCATCAAGGGAGGAGGATAGGTGTTTAGGTGAAGGCGAGGGTGGTGCCAGGCCAACCGGGGGCTGCTCTTCCCCCACAGCTGTGTTACGACTGGGGGAAGGAGTTGGCTTGTACTTATCGGCTTCTGAGCTCGCTCTTTTTCTAAGGCCTCGGTCTGGGGAGCTGGTTTGGCGGGGGTAGTCTGTCTCTGAGGCAGCAGACACACCAAGCTGAGACTTGGTCGGAACTGGGATGGTGCTTGAGACCTGGTGTCTGTCACTGTGAGGAACCAAGAGAAAGACGCTAAATAAGCAAGGACATAAATAAAAGCCATGACAATCCAACAATACCTAAGCACGGTACTAAATTAACCTGCATGTTGTGCTCAGGTCAAATTGTTTACCCAATAATAACCCAAAATAACATGATTGATTCCACACAACGCTCTTTGGCAAGTACAAATCTCTACTTTCATTAATTTTGGGGTGTCTTATTAAATTTTATAGCATTTGAAAACAAAATTGGTTTAAAAATAGTATTGAGTAGACAACGTTGACATATTCCAGTCTGTGATTATACATCAACATACATTCCTTTAATTGTAATTAAAATAATTCCTAATATCTGCTTTTCTAACTCCAACATTAGGTATAATTTCCTATTAATTAGGTTTATTGACCATAAATTCAAAAATAAACTGTGAAAAGTTAATAAGTTAGTGCTAGGTAGTGTTGAAAATGTCAAAAAAATGACAACCATTGAAAAAAAGCCCCAAAAATGTTGAAAAAAGGGACAACAACTTTAAAAAAACAAACAGTTAAAAACATCAATAAAATGCATCAACAAAAGTGTTGATTTTCCATTTTGACAGGAAGACAACACAAGGATTAAGCAGATAAAAACAAGATACAACTCAAAACGGCACTCACACAGGATCAGTGTTGTACGGTGGTGTGTGTGTGTGTGTGTGCGTGTGTGTTGCCCGTTTGTTTGGTTAACTCCGTGTGTCATTTGTGTTATGTCACGACTGATAGCCAGTTAATTGGTTGGCCATCGCAGCGTGAGATCTGGTTGCGTTTCTCCAAACGATGTTTTGCCACAAGCTGCAGCGTTTATTTCGCAGCCCCTGCTCCACCTTCATGGCCTAAATGGACTACCCATATTCAAATGAATGGGAGGTTTTTTACCACAGCGCCTAATCTAATCTGAATGCAGCCTAAAACTGTATTTGATTGTTTTACAGTTAGCAACAATCTCTCCAGACAACATGTTACACTGGAACATTCTGAAGGGTCAAATGAGACACCCAGGCTCTATTTGGACCTGGTTCTTCATTGATCTCATTCGCACCCCTCCACCTAAAAGCACTCAACTCCTTTCCCCCGGTCCAGGAGAAAAGACAGCTGCAGCTCTTTGTAAATCACTCCAACTTACAACATTCAGAAAACATTTGTGCATCCTGTGAGACTACACATGTTCTGATGCCTGGAAGTGCGCAGCAGGCGTCCACCCAAGTATGCCAGACATTTACTTCTTTAACAGATAACAGGCTTGGGATCTGGGGACACCTTGCCTGGCCCCAGTACTGAAGCCATAAATCTACTTAAATTGTGATAGCCAGGGCCTAAATCACTGGACTGCTTAGCGTTCTGCTTACCGTGGCCATTCCGCTATGTAAGGAGTCGAGGACTGTACTGGTGAGGTCAAAGGTGAAGCAGGCCATCTAGAGCTTTCTAGAGATTCACATGTTGGTTACCGAGATGAGAACAAAGCTATGCTTTTTCAGTTGGACGTAAAGCCATAAGATATGTCTTTGTAAATTTCTTGTGTTGCTTTGCAGTAAAGTTGTCTCTATCAGTGGCACTTGACTTATGCATTTATTTTGCGTACTAACTTGTAGTCTGATGGACATTTCTGCCACCAAACACAAACACATAAAGAGGCCTGACCTTGACCCATGCCAGCACCCTGCCAAGGTGGTCCGGACAGGGTTCACAGGCAGGGCACTTTGCTCAAAAGAGTGAAGAAGCCTGTAAAGTTTTAAGAGTAAAACTTGTCAAACTTCAAAGCGCTCGGGATACCGTAAATGAAAACCATCCATTGTCTGAAGGTACAGTATGTAACCACTTATGGTAACAACCTGTAAATACTGGATGGATAACATTTTGGAGGAATACATGTTGGATGGTTAACCGAGATCAGGGTTAAGAAAACAGGGTAATGACCTAAACCTGTAAGGGTGTTCCTATTAAGTGGGCAGAACAGGAGATGGACTGTGCTTTGCTTGGCAGCGCATGTCCATCAAAACACATCATTTAATACTACTGGCTTTAACTTGCCCCTCTAACGAGCATATGGTTAATACTGGAGCAAAGCATTTTGGGCAAAATGGAAACAATGAGCTCTTTAACACTTCATTTATGGACCGACTCAAATGAACAAGAATGAGTGAACGATTTGCCATCTCATACACTTATCTGTAACTTTCCAAATGAAACCATCATGGTTTCTTTGGTAGGTAGTCAAAATTTCAAAACCTGATTCGGTAGAAAAGAAGAAAGACAGATGTCATGGTAATGTCGATTACCATTTAAGTAAGTGGAAAATGTGATTGAGACTCTTTGAAACAAAATACAGGTTTGGAAACTGGAGACAACTGGTACTAAGCAAAAAGTTCAAATTTCCATGCATCATTTATAAGAAGCTAATAAGTGACTATGTTTTTTAACTTTACTGACTGATGTCCTTATGGCAACGGCTGATTACATGGCTTTGATTTTAATTATTATCAGCCATTTTCTTCCTTTGCTCCCTCCTGCTGGCTCTCTAATAGAACCCATTTGGTCCGATTTTAGCCAAGCATCTACACCACTAATAAATGTATTATTGACACTGGAAATAAAGTGTTTTGTGTGAATGAGGAATTTTTTTATGTGGACGGTGTTATTTTGTTCCACTCAGTTTCTATGTTTGGCCTACATTTGTGCTATTATTTGTGTCAAATTGTGCAGTAAGTAACAGAGAAGACTGGGTGTGTTGGTAAGGACTTCAGCCAAGCAAACCCCTGGGCAGTCATAACATTTCTTTCTTGAAAAATTGTAACTATTGTATCAATGCCATGTTTTTTAATGTGGGAAATTATGCTACACATGTACGGCCACTGTAGGCATGTGTGCTGATTAGGGTTGCTGGGAAGACAGAACTGCTGCAACACACTTCTTAAAGTTGTTTGGAAAAGCTGTAACTCATACAGGCCAAATACGAACATTGAATGCTAACAGCAAGGAACATTGCATGCTAACAGCATGCAATGTTCTCTTGTTGACATTCTTGGTGCACTGCGTGAGATTTTTCATATTCTTGTTAAACATTTACTCTGTTCCCATATTGCAATGTCTTTTGCCTTGCATAAATCATTCTTACAAGTAGTCCTTAAAGTGCTTTTTTAAAGGGGTGGAATAAAATTCTAGGGATGGCAATGTCTGTTTTTCTCTTAGTCCACCGCTTTGTTTCAGACTGAATATCTCAAAAACTGTTGGATAATAGATTTGGGACATACTGTATGTTCATGGTTCCCACAGGAGGCATCCTACTTTTTTGGTGGTCCCCTTACAATTCCTCTAGCACCACCAGCAGGTTAATGTTTTCACTAACCCAGTTAAATCTTAACATCTACTGGATGGATAGGCAAGATATTTTTTTATTTGTACAGATATAATATAGATACAAACAGTGTGAGATCAGGTACTGCCAGATGACGGTCAATTCAGGGGCCATGGTAGTTGTGTTTAGCCAGTAAGGTGAGCGTCACACAACGATGACAGTTAAGTTTAGGCACCAAAACGGCTAGTTAAGTTTAGGAAAAATATCATGGTTGAAACACTCCTGACGAACGAAAGAGCGTTTCTTGGGTGAAAGTATGGCGCGCGCTGTTCATGGTTCCAAGAGGCAATTTCTTAAAACATTGGTGAGTAAAATGTCTCAATAACTGTTTAATAAAAGGCCACAAAATGTGGTGAATACAATTATGACCCCCCAGGTTGAACGGTTATGACTGTGGTTATCTCTCAACTTTTAATCTAGCTCCATCATCAGTTGAAATGTGAAATGTGTCCAATACTTTGGATACTTGAGAAGCCAATTATAGTTCCATTCCAGCCTCATATTTAAACGCTTAACTAAGGTGGTGAACATGGTAGACATTATACAGGCTTGGCATGTTAGCATTGGTATTGTGAACATTTAGCTGAAAGCAACACAGTGCTGCTTGTGTGACAGTAGACTCTTTGTTCAGTTAAAAACATGGGTTTAAATATTCACTGCTGATCTGTTGCAAGGCATCCCTTGATTTATGTCCTCAGGGTAAAATAATGCGGTCCACCAGAAGTTGTTATTGTGCATGTAATGGTCTTATTGGGCATGTCTCTAGCATTCCTCAACTCGTTTACTTTTATATTTTCACTTTTCTGATGCAATAGAATTCTTTCAATTACTACTGATACGACTACCCAATTTAAAATAACAATAATAATGCAGATACTTCAAATAAATTATCATATCCATATTTATGTGCACAATTATTATGGATGGGGATTTCTAATATGGGGATCAGATTTCAAATGTTCTGTGCAGCTAACACTGTCTAAAACCTCATAACAGTATATTGGTATATCATACTGATGGGGAAAAAGGCCTGTTGCTCATTCAAAATATATGATACACAGCTCTACAGTGATAGTTTCCCTTTTATAGCTACCACCTAGAGTTAGGCCTTAAGTCTCAATGTACCCCAATCCGCTGCATTTCACTTCAACAACTTCACTGCACACTGAAAATGCTGCTAAGAGACCTCTGCCTAAATCATCAAGCAGAAAACCTGACATGCCAAGCCAGAAATAGCCCTAACTCCTTTTTGACCGCTCTTTTCCTTTCCACTGCTGATGTCAAACCTTGTACATCTCAGGCCAACTCAGGAATTTAGTAAGCCAGACCTTTCCAATGTCCAATCCCCCGACAGGCTTCATAACATGCCCTGTTCATATCCAGATCCTGCTAGGAAGCCAAGATTTTGGGCCAAAACCAACAATGGCGGATAAGATTTGGCTTTTTGATGTGGTTTAAGGGAATCCCTGTGAAACCAGAAGAGCAAACATTACTAAGAATTTGATATGCACTGTTGTGGAAGCTATGTATTTTATTTTTTTGTCTCAACATTGCAGGACTTATTGAGTGTCTGGCCTTTGAACACCAGGAATCACCACAGATAATCAACAAGCTGACAATATCGACACTGCATTCTGCTCAATGGTGCATTAGCGGGTGTCTTACATTTATTACAAAGGAAATAGGTTTGTAAATGCATGGTTTATAAAAATAAAGTCACTTTTGTAAATTTCACAGGCTTTTCACATAGCCTGGAAAGACAGGAAGATTGAAAAAGAAGGGAAACGGCTAGCCTGGCTCTGTCCAAAGGTAAAAAAATGTCCTGACAAGAACACATCTTAGGTCTGTGTTCTATGCACCAGTAACGAAAGTGTAAATACAACAACATATCCTTTTTCATGAACAGTGACGTTCTGTTCTTCTATCAGTCTTAAATTAAGATTATTTTTCTAACATAATCCGTTAAAAAAAGCAGTATTGTACTGAATTTTTGTGGAGGGTAAAAATATACTCAATCTTCAGTGTAAGTTTTGAGATTAATTTCAGAAATAAAAAGCTATCATGTTGTAATAGCTTCCTTTAAAAAATTAAACTAAAAACCTGGTTGGCAAGGAAAATGGTTTAAAGAGGAAGAAAAATGAAATGGAAACATTTCCAATGATAGAGGAAGGAAGTGGTTCATATCACATGAACAAGGAAGAAGAAAATATCCTTGATTTATCCTTCCAAATGATCATCGCCTATGATAAGTATTGTAAACCCATAGGGCTCCAGTCAGGCTTAATATACCTTGCAAATGTTTATTTTAGGTATATAAATTTTAGAATATGTCCTTTCATCTTTAATTTAGACAGCAGCTGCATGACTGCATACCTTTGTGTACATCATGCAATACAAGGGGACTACCGTGGTTTTGCTTACCTTTCATACACTATGGGGTCTTTGAAGAGCTTCACATACTCCAATGGCAGTGGTGAATCTACCAGGCCAGGAGCTCTACCACACCTTGCCTCCCCCATGTACGTAGCCCTGTTTCCAGGCACCGGGTGCAGGATTAGGGCCCTGTGAACCTCTGCCAGGCCCTCAGCGGATGTGCAGCGGCAAATGGCTGCATGTTAAATGTGTTGGCTTTGATCTCAGCAGACTACAGAGTAAAGAATTGGTTTCTGGTACTGTCTCTGTCAGCCTCTGGGTTATAGATTCACCATTTCCCCTGTTTCTTATCCTTCAGCAAGATTTTAAAACAAAAAACTATACTATACTGCCCATTTTTCACCTGAGCTGGGCTGTATATATCATGACATGTTATGATGTGTTTCTGAAACAATACTGTTTGGAAATGTATAAAGATATGATCAGCAGCTCACCAGACCAGCATCATATAGCCCACTGAACATATTTTTTACCCTTTGTATTCCTACATGCACTCAGCTTTTCCGTCCACTCTGTATAAAATGTCCACGATGAACCCGCTGTGCTCCCATGGTGTCAGTCTTGGCGCTTGGGGAAAGGCTCTCCCTGCAGACTGGATGCATGCTGAATTAGTTATATATGGAGGGAGGAACAGTTTCCAAATGTGTTCTGGAAACAGTGCCCTTGGTCATATCCTTCATCACATCATCCTTGTTTGGATGCGTGGAGGGAAGAAAGAGGTGGCAAGGAGGGATTGAGGAAGCAGATTATTCTCTCTCTCTCTCACAGTCTATAACCTAATTATCTGCAGCTGCCATGAAGATATTTTATACATCCATATTTCATGAGCAGGTCCCACGCGTGAAATTGTATCTGAATGTAACTCTGAATAATATATTGTATATATACAGTATGTATATATTTATTACCAGCTTTTTTCTCATTAAGTTGGACAATTATTTTCCAATCTTCCTTGTTTTTGTCTAAATTATTCCGTTATGCCAAATTGATCCCAATTTAGATTTATCCAATGCAACCTCATTGAGCTACAGTCCCACTGTCCAAGCCACTGTCGAACGGTTACAATTTTTTGGAAGACACACAGACACACACACACACACACACACACACACACACACACAGCTTCAGGCTTAGCGGGCCAATGCTTTCATCTCATCTATCTTTGGGCCCTTCCACTTCCCATTAAAGGGGTGGGCGTGGTTGGGAGCTGATTTTAGAGCTTGGGCTTTTCATGGCTTCTTTCCTTTCAAAACAAAAGATTATTCAATTAATGTGTGTAATACACATTTCCCCCTTTGCTGACCCTGGGAGAGGAGTGGAGATCAAAGGCAGTTTTCTCTTTTATAGGGCAGTGGAGCTCAAGTCCAACACAGACCAACTCTCAGGATTTAGTGAAGGGTTACTTACAGGCCATTAGGCTATAGACAGAAAGAGGCAGAGATCTAAGCATTCCATATCACCGGGACAAAGTGGCTGCTGCAAATCTCATCAAGAACTGCTTTTTTTTTTATATGGAGGTACTGATGATTTGCAGAGGTGCTACATCATTACAAAGGTGACGTATTCGGCATTATTTCTTAATACAACCATACAATGTTAGAGAATACTGCGCTGTCAGACCAAACTTTTGTCAGAACAGTTCTTACTTTGAAAACCCACATCTGCTAGACATGTACTGCATATGAACAATCCTAAAGACATTGCAGTTGCAGTGGATGGTCTCAGTACAGAGTAACAAATAGAGCAAAGAAATTGATTTTCACGTGTAAACAAGTTGTGGGATACCTCAAGGAACCTGTCAAGGACTTTTTAGTATTTTTACAAATTATTTTCTATTAATCCATTGTATTAGGTTGTACTCGTGCTGATGATTCAACAAAATGTATTTATGAAAAATGTTTGTTTGTAGCCGTAAAGTTTCTGTGCTAGTGAGTTTCTTCAAGTCTGTTCATAGTGTGCCTGGAGTGAGTTAATCACTGTTTAAGATACAGGAATTTCCAACAGCTTGTGTAAACTTGAATAAATACCCAACACCTTTACTGACTGGGGACAGAATCCTCTCTCAAGCTACCAGGAGTTGATGCTCTGATGATAAACAGCCCAAGAAAACGATTCTTCCAAGAATCTGACAGCAAAGTTTTGTGACTGATAGGCAAGGAAGATAAATGTGAGATTTATGATATGCTTTCATGTCTCAGTTTACAAGAAAAAAGGCTTCAAGATGTAGAGTCCTTTCTCAAGATACTAACAGTATCTGAGGAAAGATTCCAAACAGGACTGGTCTGAAAGTGCTTTCAAATTAGCGCCGCACTACATATCGTTTCAGCATCAACATTGTATAGTGCGCATGCTCAATTGTCAGACTGCCGAATGTGCAATGTCCAGTCAGACAAATTAACTCAAACACGTCATGCTAGAGATTATGCCTGCAAGTTTTATAATGAACCAAAATTATTATATACAGTTGAGGTCCGCGCAGTCTGGTTCGGATTCAGTTTGAGTATTTTAATTTTGAGTATTTAACTTTATACTTCTCCTACAATTCAAGGAGGCCTATTTTATGCTTCACTTCACGATTTATTTTATAGCTTACTTTGCAGATTCAGATTAATATTACAAAATATTATGAATACATTATAAAAAAGCTACCTATTTTAGTCTTTCAGTTTGCCTGATTTTGAATGTCGTGGGTTGGTATTATGGTGTGATGTTATTATATATTGTTTGTTAAAAAAAGGAATATCTTCTGTTTCAATGGAGGTAATGTGGATATGATCAAATACATTTTCATTTATTTATAAAAGTGGTCAATTGGTGAAAAGATATTTAAATAAAAAAAAAATATTAAATTATTCCAAAGAGCAATTCCGCCTTGTGTTGGATAGAAGCACATCTCCACCAGATATGTCACATTTATCACATCTCCTGGTTTCAGTGACCTTGGAAGAAATATTTGAGGTGTAAAGTGGCTTACCATCGGACCAGCAGACCATGCTCCAGAAAGTTCTTCAGGTTGGGTAATGTCTGCTGCAGGTCTGGGGTGGTCAAGCCATGTTGATATCTCAGCTGCAAGAAAAGGGAACATGTACCGTATCATTAACCATAACCTCAAACAACCTACCACATGGTACATCCTACGACCCAACATATGGTGTGTGGCAGGATAGGACTACAGCAAATCACTTAGACACGTATGCACAGTCTTCATGTTGTTCGGAGAAGAAAGAAATACCACCTACAGGTCTTAAGTCTACATTCTTTTACCATGACAAATTTCTACTCTCCCCATCAGACCATTACTCATCTGGACACACAATGGGCATCCTTCCCTGATAACAGGCATGTGCGCTAATATGTAAGGTGTGTTGAAAGACAGGATAAGATCCGGGTGGCGAAAAAAAACACCATCTGGTTAAAATGGAGCAAAGAGAGTGTGTTAAAAACCCTGTTACATTCTTCCATGATCTTGCCCTCTCTCTTCAATTGACCATTTTTAAATTTTGGGGAGAAAAATCAACAGCAACACATTAAAAACTCCAGCTCTGGTGCCAGAAATATCTCCTCTAACAGTTGAGCGATGTCACAGCGAGCCAACTCTTGTCCCGGAGAGTTTATTTAACCTATATTACCCAACAGCAGAGGAGCATCATGCCGCACGTCCAGTGTATATCTCTGAGGCCCCTCTGTCACACACACTGCCTGCACCAGCTGACATTTGTTGTGTTTCTACTTGGGTACCACGGCAACCACTCTGCTTTTTGCACACGCACACGCACACACACACTTCTGGTGAAGAAATGCAGTGCACATGACTCTGAGACACCACTCACTCAAAATAAATGCTTCATCATATATGAGCACATAATGAATGAGTGGCATAATAATAAAGGAATTACAGAGGAATAAGTCTCCGAGCCCCAGAGGGCTACGGTCACATTTCCAGTTAACAGCAGTTAAGGAGGAGACTAAAGGTTTCCAGGGTATCAGCAGCCCTTAAAACACATTATGTTTTCTTGTGGTCATTTCTGTACCAAATTCCTTCAGAACCCTGCTGTAGTACATAGTGGCTCTTGTAAAGCCTGACTAACGAGATGAGTGGCATTGGAGGAGTATACACAGGCCACTTGTGCATTTGTGTCAAATTTCTCCTCAACATAAAATGGCTAAAACCCCTTCTGTCTGAACAGCTGCCAGAATAATGTGTAAACTCTATGGTATGAATGGCACGGCATGTGCATGACATGTGCCATGGTGTTCAAATGTCTGTATCAATGTTCCAGTTAGTTGGGGGGGAAGGGCACAGAAATAACAGTCATGAGGTCACAGTATCAATGGAGGACTTTATCAAAAGAAGCTCAGATTGAGGGGGTGGGACACGGGGTGTCGCCTCGAAACACCGATTGTGATGGAACGGTCCAAAACCTACGAGGACAACATAGAGATCCATTCATGGCTCAGTGTAAACCTCAGGGTCTGACCAAATGACGATGCTGCGCTGTCCACAGGACCAGCTGAACGGAATTGGGTTTAAAGCAGTAAGCCAAGATCAATAACACCACCAGTTTAGAAACAGAAAGAGCATAGCAAAATGAAGAAGGGGGGCTTGCTTGTTTTGTGGCCGGATGCTAAAAAAGGAAAATCCCAATCTCATGGAAATCTCAAGGTTACGGTCTAGAAAGTATGAATCAGAAATCGTGAATCAGATATGAGCAAAGAATAAATATTATGGCTTCAACTGAAGGTAAACAGCGTTTGTTGGATATACTGTGTGCTTTCTTTGATTCTCAGTCAGAAGGCGTAGCAAAATGCCATCTATAAATTCCATTACTTGGCTTGAACTCCGAAGTGTGTGTAATATCTACACTGCATGTCTGACAGGAGCCCTATGTCAGATCAAACTGCTATGTGTCAGTGTGTGGGAGAGAGGGGGGGAGAGGGGGGGGAGAGAGAGAGAGAGAGAGGGGGGGAGAGGGGGGGGAGAGAGAGAGAGAGAGAGAGAGAGAGAGAGAGAGAGAGAGAGAGAGAGAGAGAGAGAGAGAGAGAGAGAGAGAGAGAGAAAGAGAGAGAGAGAGAGCGCGCATGATTTTGCATTTGTATGTGTGCTTCCTGGTTTCCTCATGTGAAGAGATCTTGCCAAGCATGCAGCATACAGAAACTGGATATGGAAACTGGATATGGGTGAAGACAGGAGAGTGATTGGTGACATAACTGGCTTGTATTGCTATGGGGCTTCCTCTGGGGAAATAAATGAAAAAATAAAAATAGGAGGATGTTACTGGCTGGTCCGAGATTTTTCTTAATATATGCCTTGGACTAGCCAACACAGAAGAATTCAAAACTCTACCAGCAGGCATGTTCACTCAGGCTTTTGCCAAATCTCTGCCAGTGGGTACCAACAACACTTGAGCTAAGTGTCTGGTTGGCAGCAGTGCAGAGCCACCAGCACGGAGTGACTGCTGCTTCACACCGTCTTTGTTGTGAGATGTGTTAAACACATTCAGACAGTTTGGAAGACTGAATACTGCAGCCCTACAGTTGACCCAGTGCTCAGCCAGCCAGACTCAATCAATATTCATAGAGTGGTCTGGCCCTCACTGGTGGAAGCTGCATTAAGTTTCTCCTCAGGGTGCACTGTATGTGTATATATGTGTGTTACTCATGGCCTTTGTCCTGGGAAGGCATATATCCTGGACGCAGGCTGTCGAATATGCAAGCATCAACCCCCTCTCTTCTTCTCTGCTCACTTGAGACAAGCAGAAACACATTAGTGACCTAGCTGTGTCATCTGGGGGAAAAGAGAACAGAGAATGTTGTAAAAGAAGAAGAAATGTACGGCGCAGCTTAGTGACATGAAGCTGGGTGTCATTTCCAGATGTCGGCACCATGAAGGTTTTGACTGTAGGATGGAAACAAACAGCTGAGCGGGGAGGTTTAGATTCTGGTCTGTGAACCCAAACTGGTCTTTGGGAGTGTGTTGTAACTGATACGAGGCATGATGTGTGTACTTTACACGCAGTTTAAAAACTTTTTTTTTTTTTTTTTTTTTTTTTTTAAAAGGCACAGCAAATTGATTTCTGTCGTACGGAATGCAAACGAAAACCTGTGAATTATTTCCACAACCCAGTAAAGTGACTACCACAGAGAATTTTTACACAAACAGGGCAACAAGAAACAACCTCCTATGTCAACAGCTTCAGACCAGATCATACAAATTGCTCAGGATCAATCCACTTAAGACAGCTTGTCATGTCTAGTTTCCCTTTCATCCATCATTGTGATGAATGCTGCTGGAGTCCTTTGCGTGCTTGTGCCTATGTGTATGGAAGACTGCTTTCAAAGCTGCTGGCCACGGGGTTCTTTGTAATGGGGCTAACCAGATCGTGGTGAGAAATTCCCAGGGCCCATTGAGAACGGCTGAAAGGTGAGAAGAGTTGATGGGTGGGGGGGCTTTCACATGATGACATAGTGAAACAGATCTGGCCAGGTCTCCCCATCGCTGCTCACACCTTTGTGTCTGGACACTCCCTTTCCTGTTTAGCTATTCTACAACACCCACTCAGAGCTGTGGAGACTCCGCAGCAGTGGGTAATCAGTTGGTATGACTGCAAGGGTTGGTATGAGTCTGTGTGAGAGTTTAGAGGATGAATGCAACTGACCTGTCACGTTTGAGAATAAGAAGACTCATCCTCATCCATCTCAAAGATAAAGTAACAGCCCACAGAATGCAGCAGTGTATACAGTCCCAGCCTGCCAATCCACTGGAGCCACGACCACACAAACACACTCTCAAACTGACTTTAGCCGGCGGGAACCAGTCAGTTTACAGTACATGCCACCCATCATTTGGCAAAACCTGCTTGTTTGCCCTGAGCTTTGTACAGAGGCTAAACAAACACAGCCTGGCTTATGCCACGTATTACTGTTTCCTTGGGTTTGTCAGTACTAATCATTCTCACATTAGACCACAAATGTGGGCGGGCTGCAGAGAATTTTGAGGTTGATTGCTGATGATGTGGTGTAGAAGGGAGGCCCAGGAGACCAGCCCCCCCCCCCCCACACACACACACACCTTTTATTTTATGAGGTTTAACTGTTTCGTGGTATTGGCATTGTATGACAAGTGGTCTTCCATCGTCACTGGAGATGGCCAGTGGATGGAAATCTGGGACGCAGGATATTTTCATCAAGAGTGTTCATATGTCAATAGGTCAAAAGTCTCCAAATCAAACTCTGGAGTATTCGGTGCATGCCTGACCTGCATCATGGACAATTATCCAGTGATTTATAATCACCATTTGTCCAATGGGGTAAATAGAAATGGTTATTTTACAGAGAACATAGGTTTTACATACTCCCTGGGGAAGACAATCAGGGAGCTCATTAGGTCCTGTGACAGCTTGTTAAAGAGGGGCTAACCAGGTGTTCCTCCCTCCACCATCCCTCTGGTCAAACCTTGGACAGGATACTTCAGCAGAGACTGTGAGGTTGACACAGTCTCCATACATAGACCTTATGCGTAAAGAACTGGAGCTATGGGAGACAACCTGCCACTGACAATATTTCAGGGCTGCGTCTCTTCTGGTTAAGATGACTGATTCATGAACAGCTTGCATACCAGTGAATTAATAACAAGCTGTGAAAAACAAACAATAGAAGAGCTGAAAGACACCATGGCGTAATAAATTGTCCTGTGACAAATTATGAACATTTGTGTGGACTAATTTGTCACAATTTAGTGGAAGAGTTCCTGTCACTTCTACCATAATTTCTGCTGTTAGTGCTAGGAAGTGCTTTAAAGTCAGCATGCAGGACTGTTGATTATAAAGTCAAAGCTAACAGTGTTCCAGTGACATGTACATCAAACAAAGTGGTCAGTTAAACTGCACAATCAACTGACTAGTTTGAGAGTAAAAAAGACACAAGCACAGTAGTCAAAACTAAATGTGCTCCTTTAGTGTACCGTTACTGTTAAAATGTGACGCATGTGGCTAATGAGTTTAGTGAAATAGTGAAAACAAGAAATAATAGATTCCGATATATGCATTCACTTTTATTTTTTACTTATATGGTGGGTAAGGTCACGGGCCATTTGGCAAAGATTTTAATACAAATACAAATTTGACTTCAGACAAGAATGGCTAGTGAGAGGGGTTTTTGGGCCTCTATGGTGTCCGTTTGGCTGGCTTATTAAAACCACATACCCCACACAAACATGTTTGTTTCATGATTAAGCAACTCTAGCCAAGAATTTGCAAGCGCCGACTTTCCTGTTTGTAGCAGGTGAACTTTTACTCCCTTCATTATTGTGGTTGTTACATTTATTGATGCATGTTCCTGTTTTAATTCTCTAATTATGTCTCTTTGTTTTCTTATAACCAACTCAAACAGTGGCACATCGATCCAATTATCTTAGATCTTTGTTTACAGCCCTGTGAGCCACACATAAGCTTAGAGTTGGGTTTTTTCTGTTTGCCAACAGATCTGTTGTTGCCAACTTTTACAAGTCCAGCTTTGAGCAAATAAACACACGATTCACCTCAGTTGGCCAATATGGTTAGTCACAACGTACATTACAACACTATATTTACATGTACAGGGATTTTATGTCTGAAATATTGTTTTGACGTTGTAATAAACAGTTTGACTCGTCCAGAAGAATTACAGCACTGGCGTTATCTTTTGTGGCCAAGCTGCAAAAGCAGACCTCACAAGTTTTGGTGTTACACAGTATATTTACTTTAACCCAACAATATGACAGAACTGTGTTTGACGATTACTTTGAACATGGTAAATAAAACGTTTTTGTTTTTCTCACTTTGCAGCTGAAACAGAAAGTGAAAACGAGGTAGTTACCATGGCAACTGATCTTTACCATCTCACTTGAATTGTACTTTCCACTAGGGCTGGGCGATGTGGCGATATACAGTATATCGTCGAAACAGTATAAAATGTCTTTTGAATATATAATTGCTTTTTAATTTCTATCGTAATATCAAATAATAAGCAGCCAAACTGCATTAAGACAATATTTCATTTGTACGCCATCATTCATCAACGCTTTACTTTCTGATACTTGCACGTTATGCCCATTTTGCACGAAAGTCCAGTTCATGAGCAGTGGATAGAAATAACAAAGAAATTAACAAAAAGAGCGAGAACAGGTTTGATTAAACCGGAGATGAGACGTACAGGATGCAATGACCCATCAAGTTATGTCCAATAAGTCCTTTATCAATCCTGGTGTGTCCCATGCCAGGTTAGGAAATTAACTAACAATGTAAAGATCAACAAGTCAGTGACAGACATGGTCTTTGTCATAAATCCACCAGCTATTTTCACATGATATCAACATTTGCAGCATCCTGAGGCTTTTTGGTAAGGTTACAAGTCAAATTTAGTCCAGAGTTAAAATTATTCTCCCCAAAACAAATTTCCTTTTTATTTCAAAAGAACTATACAACAACAAAAATTGCAACTTTTTTTGCAATTCACTGTCTGCCGCAACATCATTGCAACAAACATACAAAGGATCTTGCAACTTTTATCGCAATTTTTTACAAAAGTTCCTGCGAAATCAGGCATTTTGGGCCATAACAATCGCAAAAAAAGTCAACATAATTCTGGACAGAATGATGAAATATATTGACCTTACACTTGTGGCTTGGGGATAATTCATAAAATTGACTTTGAGGAAGTATCATTGAGAAATAAAGTTGTCACCCCCCCAAAAAAACCTTAATTTGGAATAAAGGAATGTGAGAGAAGAGGTCACAATCAGTTTGGTCCATGTCTCATCTAAAGCAGCTGTGACAGAAATGCCAGAAACCAATTGCAAAAACATGAATTCTTGACACAAAGGTTGAAAACGTGCATGCATACTAAAACATTTACCTAGACACGCGTAGCCAAAAACAGCAATGTTCGGGGGTGATAATGTAAGGTTAAGAAACACACCCAGAACCACTGACGTTGTCCATAGTTGTGATATATGAAAGGCTCTATGGAAATATGGAGTAAGATTGTACTTTCTGGTCTTATCGGCATGTATGTTGGCTTGTGTTGTCTCCAAAACTTCTTTCAAATTATATTAGACAGGATCCCCCCTCTGAGAAGCTCTTTCTAGCTCACTGGTGGATTTGAAATGGTTGATTATGTTGGCAGCAGTGCGGTGCTCCAATGATTCCGCCCATCTGGCTTATCTTGGGCACGTAATGAAACTCGCTCTGTACAACCTTCACTCATCCACTAAATAAGTTACGGTGAAATGTTGACCAGGATGCGCACAAAATGGCCGAGACAAAGCGGTTGCAGATGGAGGCTGGGAGACAAAGTGAAAGAACGGTGGTAAAGATGTTTTACAGAAGAACGAGATGATAACGATACGATATGTAAATATTCTGTTTATTCTTATTGCTCCATAATGTTTTCATTTCATGTGTATTCATAGCCATCCATTGTTGTTATTCGCTGACCTGCTGTTTTCCGATTTTACATTTGCAGCTTTGTAAGAGAACTGTAGATAATGCCTTACAATGGAGGCTCAAAGCCTCAAAAATCATGTGGTACAGCGTTGAATATGAAATCCAACTTGATTAATTCCAGCAGCTATTCATGTGTCTCAATAAATATACAGAGCAAGGCTGAAACATTGTTTGAGTCTGGCTAAAGTCATACAATTTATCCACAAAAGAAATTCCCTTCCCTCCAACTCCGAGCTGTTTTCTGGCTTTGAATACATGCCACGGTCATCATCATCCAGTCTTTAAGCCAAACTGGGAATCTGGATTCATAAACACTGCAGGCGTTTGCTTACCATAGAAATTATCTTCCCACATATTCATAATGAGAAGAATATCTGCTGTCTCATAGATAACTTGCAAGGTATTTCATTATTTTCCATGTTACATTTTGAGTTAAAATCCCAATACTTATTTCATATTGTCACATTTACACTTAGTTACATTGGATGTAGACAGCGCAGAAAATGCCATACAGAAATGATGACACTTCAACATAATAACTGGGGCCATCGAGTGGCCAAATGGTTAAAGAAGTTATTGTTGGTCCAAATGGCCTGGCCTCAAACGTTGTAAAGGGCAAACAGAAAGACAAAACAAGTATCAACAAAGAAGTTATTACTTTGTCTGTATTAGTTTATTTTAATTAAATGTTCAGAGGACGTAAACCAACTGTTCTGTATAGGATCTCTTAAGCTCCAGGGATTGTACTGTACATCATATCCATTCCAAATTAAACACGCAGATAAAAAGAGTAGAGCTGAATCAATGGAGTTTACCAATGATACAAAATTTCCTTTGCCAGAACCATGTGTATTTTGCACTGATTGGACAGACGTCAGATCAAGTGTTTCAGGTCATTATCAGATTTTATGTCAATATTAAATGTTGAATGGTTGATTAACTGTTCCCGTCAATTCCAGAAATTTGTCAACACAAGCGATAAAAAAGAATAACCAATGTCAGCAGTCCAGGCCTTAACTAAATTAATTACAGTTACATTCACAGTGATGAAATACCATACCTGCAATATAAATACACCTGCTCTAGTTTGTTTATGATAGATTTCAAATTCAATTTTTTTTTTTTTAGATATGAGTTTTAAGTGGTTGATGGAAGCAGATAAAGAACACTTTCAGGTTGTAGCAATCAAAGACCATTCTTCTGCTGAGCAGCCCTGACTGTTTAAGGAAGTGTTAGAACTTTCAAAAGGGACTAGCTAGACCGAACTGGTTTGACTGAATTTGAAGAGTTGCAACAGGACTGGTTCTGTGGTGAATGAAAGTCGTAGGTTAATACTTTATGGCTTTTATCAGCCTCTATTATCTAAAAGGTCCGTAGCTCAGTTTACGGAGCCCTGTAACTGATCTAAAGCACTCAAATCTAATATTCACAATTATCTTGCTCAGGCATGTGAGCAAGATACTTAGAGCAGAGCTTAAATTAAATGTGTAGTAAAAATGTGTCCTTTGGTTGTTGTTGTTGTTCCAAGTTGAAGAGGGAGTTCGGTGAAATTGCTGGTCAGCTTTCCTACTTAAACATGCAGGAAGATGTTGTGCTAGAGGCCTGGAATATCTGCCTTCATTGCAACTTTGACAATAATTGCCTTTCAGAGGCCTCTCAAGATGTGCAGGGCCTTAAAGAGCCTTTTCACAACATATCCACACCTCTAGGAGATTAGATAGCAGACAGGGGAGCAGTATGTTGAAGATTATGGTGTTTGACTAAGTTATTAACTTTAGCCGCGGCCTTATCATTGTAAGATCTTTAAGAACCAAAGCGAACTTAACCCTTGTGTCCATGGGAACTGCCTGGCTGCATGGTTCATACTATATGTTTAAGCACTTCCTCAACATAACTGAAATGTAATATTCGTTCTACTTCCTGTCCCTGTTGCCATTTCAGACAAGCGTGTAATAAAACAGTTTTTATATTGCATTCTCTAAGTTCTTCCACTTCATTTAACGTCCTTTAACTCTGCTCTTTCTACTCTCTCTGTTCTATCTTATACCGCAGTAATCTAACACAGGTGTGGTGCACTCACTGGGCCTATGTCTGATTCAAATGCAGCCTTAATTCAAACCAGATCCTTCTGTCGCATTACTTGTTGTTACACTTTGTGGAGTATCATATTGCCGCCAAATTCGGTCAACAGATTTACATAATTACGGGAAAGGCTGTGTGAGATGAATAGGAAATTCAGTTAGGGAGACCACCGGTGACAAGAGACCAATGTTAGTCTCCTCTGACCCTACTAACTGCAGGGAGGGTGGGAGGTAGGTATTGCCATGCCTACAGTCTTAATGAAACCCCTTCAAGATGTGGTTATTTAGTCTATGTATGGGCTGGTCAGCACAGGAGGCCAATGAGTGTTGTATGCCATAGTGACACCTACAGCATTGGACAAGCCACCTTCCTTAAAAGGTTGCTTTGGTCCGCAAGGCTATTCCCCCTCATCGCTGTAACACTGGAGCCAAGCTATTGCTGTAAAGTAACTAGGGCTGTTACGATCTGGAAAATAAAACCAAAATCGCGACACTACGCTCCACAAACCTTTGTCGCGGAGTGAGAAGGCAAAATCGCAACACACCCTTTTCAACTCAAAGAGTTATCCTTCCTTTCAAGATCCAGTGCTACCACATCTTTAAATTACCATTACTATTAGCCCTGTTTTGCATTATCCCCACTTTTGTCGGGTAAATTTAACTGTTTAACGTTTTGACACAACGTTACGAATAGCTGCTATTCTGACTATGGTTCAGTAAACTACCGTTAATGTCCTTAGCACCAGAGTTAGGTGCTGACCGCGACGGCTGCTAGCTGGCTGGGGGCTGACTGCGGATGTGTCCCCGGGCCGGGGCTGTTGTCAGCGCCTTAAGCCTTGCAGTGCCGGGAGTCTGAGGCAGAAGACAGGGGAGTGCTAGCTGGCTAAACTATAATTAGATTAGTCGTCTATCTATATATTTAACGTTACAGATGAATTCGTGGGTTAGCCCAGAGTTGTTAACCATGGTCAAAACAATCATACTAAAAATACCTGATTGTGTTGAACGGTGTTGTAATCTTATGTTACCTACCAAGATTAACATAATTTAGCATTAGCACTTTTCCTCGTCGTTCCCCCTACAGGTTGTGAGCGGAATTGTCCATTACCATCATTCTTATGTCTCATGCAAACAAGTTAATGAACCACTGGAATGATTTAGGAAACATTATTTTAAGGTACAAAAGAATCTGGTGTTGATTGATTGATATTGCAACGAATCAATATCAATAAATAAGATATTTGTTGTAAAACTGTGTTGCAAAGTGGAATTTAATCAATACAAAACAATGCCATGTGGCAGATAAAAAAGTTGTATTATGTTTACTGAGACACACAAATAGGAGAATACTGCTAATTCAATGCTTTGAATATTCACATTCAAAGCATTCAGTGCTTTTTCCTGAGGAAAAGCCACAGACGTTTGTGGTCTGAATGGCGAAGGGTGGCAGTCAGGGTGACTGCAGTCAAATGGAGGATAGCCTGGGTCCAATGTCTACACCTCGGATTGGAAAGATACATTATTAAAAGGAAAGTGTTCCCAACTAACACAACAAACGCTGCCCTAGTTGTGGTATGCCTTTTAAATTAAGCCACCAAATATAGTCATTAAAACATTATTTTAGACAGTCTGATCACACTCATTTTATTATTTGGAATAAAAGTGTTGTGGTATTTTACAAGGGAAATCTTTTTTTTTTTATGTGTGTGTTGAGTTTCTACAAGGCCCCTAGGAAAATAGTAGGCCAGAGAGGAGGATGAATATATGGTTTGTGGGCAGGTGCCTATCCCGGCTTCATGCTGCCCACAATTCCTCTCCCTTCCACTCCTAGTGAATGGGCATATTATTTTCTTTTCGTTTCCTCTTTATTTTGTGGATGGCTTTACGACTGAGATTTTCTTTTAGTATTACCACTTGATTGGAGGTCAGAGGGAGAGCCTGGGCAGGCATACTTTGTACATTCCTCTTCATCTGTCTCAGTTACTAACTTACAAAGTGATTGCTTTCCCAGTTATGGTTGTTGAGAGCTACTTATCCAAATGTCTGGAGTTATTTTAACAATCTAAAAGTGTGACTGAGCCATCAAAGAATGAATAATAATGGATGTGGGCTATAGTTTGGCTGTTTCTCACTAGTCCTCACTACATAAAAATAGAAAACATTTGCATCTGGCAAATAACATTGTAAACCTGTTTTAGCTAACGAGGTAAAAACAATTTGTCAAGTAGAAATAGCACCTTGACGACAGTAAAATGACCATGTCTGGCCAACAGTTCAACTAACTGGCCAACTACATCCTACTACATCATACGTCCTAACAAACAGTAACCAGAGAGCCCTGGATTAAAGCTCAGATATCCAGTATTATGCAGAGTTCAAAGGGATTTCCAGACAGATTGTGCTGCTATTCTACCAGGATAAAATATGCAGCATCAAACTGCTCTGTGGAGGCATTTAGGTTGGTGAGGAAAAAATGTGATATATTATAAAATGAGAGCTATTTAATACTTCCACATGTTTGAAGGATTTGGCTATGTGCATTACATGCAATGTACGTATATTTATTGACTGTACTGAATTGTACACACAGATTTTGTAAGATTTTTTTCCCCGTGTGTATCTGTATAAATGTGTGGGAGCCAGACAGAGCCATCAGGATACGGCCATGAACATATTAAGTATTAGCAGGCATCCTAGTTGTAAGCTGACAGATCAGCTATGTCTAAGGTCTTGTAGAACAGATCTGAGATTGCGGTCAGCTTTCCAGGAGCCGCTGGCAAAGTCCACATAATGCTTCAGAAAGAACTCTTACACGGGAAGAATAACACAGAACAGAACAGCTAAAGTAAAATGTGGTATTAGAGGTATGCACAAGTTCCCACCAATTTTAGATTCACACTTGACCAACTTAAACTCTGTTGCCCCATCCAGGATTTCATTGATGAAAAAAGTGATATTACACTGTAAGATGGTTGAGTGCTACATAACCTAAAGGGGATAACAGTAGTGACTCAGCTTGTTAACTCATCTCTCCAGTCATAGACTGAGTCACAAACGTAACTGTAAACAAATTGTGCAGTAAAATCCAATGCATATGTTCATCAAATAGAGTAGCGATGAAAATTAATTCTTAAGAAGGGGTTAAAAATTACAAAGCAGCAACCTTTCAATAAACAAAAGAGAGGAAAAATAACCTTTTTTTTTTATTGGCTCCAAGTATCAAATTGAAACCCGCCACGGAGGAGTATAGGCCGTGTCCGGTTTACTTTGGAGAGCCTGAAGCATTCTCTGCTCATCTGGGTTTGTTCAACTGTGACCCTGCATAGTATTAAAGGTTGTTAAAACTCGTTTTTTGCACTGCAAATGGGCTGCACTGTTAGGAACCATAGTCCAATACAGAAAGATTTTGTCATAGTTGCTGATGAGAATCGGAGACAATTTACTGTACAATATTTGATCCTACCTAGAAAAGCAATGAAATACTTTGCTGCTTTGTTTTCAAATCCGATAAAGAGGTGTAATCTGTGATTAGACTGGCGGATCCAGGCTCACAACGTCCTGAGACTGAGTGCTGTCCAGGGTTCAAACCCACTCGACTTTATACCAGCTCAGGGTTCTGAATTTGTTTGCCTAGGATACAATGATAAGATTCATTTTCTGCATTTCCTCGACAGCTGCAGACAACTTCCCTTTGCTACAGCCAGACAAAAAAAATGAACTGTGATATTCTAATATAATGAACATAATACATAACGTAATACATTATTACCTTACATTGGAGATTGCATCACAGTCAAATGACAACACATTCAGTAATATTGCTTTCTCCTAATACAGATGCATGCTAGATGTAACTATGAAGCTCCATGTTATGTGTCCAACTCCTGTTCAAAAACAGCTGCGGGTTTTCATAATAAATACATGTGCGGTTTTTTTCAGAAATGAGACACAATTCTCAAGGAACCGAATACGATTAGGACTTGAGGAGAGGCAGAAACAGGACTGATGTAAAAGAAACAAATAGCTATTGTGTGGTCAAGTTTTTTTTCATTTTTCCACACACTTTTGGTAGCCAACTATGTGGGTTGTTCCATTAATTCAACATGAGGGAAAGAGTGTGAGGTTAAACGTGTGGCTTCTAACTCTCTAATGAGCTGGAAGAAGGCCACTGCTGCATTGAAATGAAGGTTGAAGTGGAATACAAGTCAACCCCTCTCTCCTACAACTAATTTCATTAGAACCAAACACTTCAGAAAGATCAGCATCTGTTCTCATCAGTGACATTAAAATGCAAGGTGGCTAAAATCTTCGATGCAATAATAAAATTTGACAAACTAAAACTGAAAGTCAAGTGAAATTATACACAACCAATCTACAAAAACACCGTTCACACAGCTCCTCTCATCAGTTGGATTTAAGGAGCCTAACTCTGTGTTCTACAGACTGGTGATTTGGTATAGGCTGGCTGAGGTTGTCAAGTGGAGAAAGGCCTAGTCAACATGGATGGAAGAGATGAATTATGTCACTGCTGCTGACAGGTGGACTTTTCTGGCTGATCGGTTCTCATAGCAATACGCTCCACCATTAAAAAAAAAACGTTCTGTCCCATACAGCTTCACCCTGATCATTGGTTGTGAGGCTAAGGCTCCAAACACATAAAAGCCAAACACATGTATATATATATAATAATTACAGCATAATTACAGCATCTGCATGTGCATTTGTGTTTATATTTGTAGTGTGTTCTGTGGACGGCATCCTAATTGGTCTGAAAGGCACAAGCCAACGACTTGGCCGAGACATTTAAAACTTGAAAAAGGGTCTGTTTCCATGGGGACGACAACAGTATTGGCAATAATTTGTCCACTAAAACTTACGAGATGCCTGCTTGGCGTCATAATGGGCGAGCAACGATCTGGAGCCTAACAACAAACAAACCAGTTGAGATGCAATCAAACTGAATCTAAAAATATATGATACAAGCTCAAGTGCAGTTGGAACCAACCTTTGAGTAGTGACATTGACTTAATAATAATAATAATATATATATATAAAAGTATACTTTATTAATCCCCCAAGGGGAAATTACAATTACACTCTGTTACTACACACAGGCCTGAATTACACACACATGCTCAGTACATGCACTAAATGGAGTGATGTCAGAGTGTGTGTGTGTGTGTGGGGGGGGGGGGGGGCTGCCCACGGGAAAGCTGTCCCAAACAGCAGGGGGTTTGGTGCCTTGCTCATAAGCACCTTGGCCGTGCTCAGGCGGTGAACTGCCACCTCTTCAGCCACTAGTCCACCACCATACTTTGGTCCGTATGTAGACTTTAACCAGCGACCCTCCAGTTCCCAACCCAACTCCCTACGGACTGAGCTACTGCCACCCCAACACTCCCCATCACTTCACACACTCAGCCGTGGTTTTAATGTGTGATTCAATCCAATTAAGTACCACTTACTTAAAATTATGTAATAAATGGCCACAGTTCCCAAATGCAGCTTTCTATGTAGATACTGCATTATTATATTAATATGCATGGCCAAATCTCTACTATTCTTGCACTATATATTAGATATTGTATGTTATTGCACTATATAGGCCAATACTGTAGGTATCAGTAAGTGCTATGTATTTTGTTACTTGTCTCAGGATCACACAAACACTGTAACTTCATACAGCTAATACCTTGGAAATAAAGTTATTTGGATTCAGAGAAAACAGCTTACATTAATTATTCTCAACGGAAAAGAAAAAAAGGAGCCCTCTCGTCTTGCAGCCACCTTTTTCAACTTGAGCTGGTGTTTATTTAACAGCTGCTTTCATGAGCCCCCTTTCTCCAATAACTGTAAAACGATTATTTGGCCTCTGGGACAACAGGCTCGGGCTCATCACAGACGCTTCATTAATAGAGAGAAAGCTGTGGCTGGATGGCACAGAGGATGACATGACAGAAAAGACACCTCACCAATATCCACTCCTCCTGGCAGAGTAATGGAGGCTGACATCAGGGCAGATAGAGAGACACTAGCCTGATGAAGTGAGACTTTATTTGACAGAGAGGAGTGTTGGAGCGGTTGACATATAGAGAAAGAGAATAATGCTGACATCAACCTGATGAAACCAAATTAGGGGAAAGAGACACTGACTCTCTTAGCTCGATGGTGAGTGCCACTAAAAGAACTCTGTAGTCCAGAGCCGCTGAGTACATCAGATGAAAAGCTGCCGATTGGCCAGAGTCAAAGGGCTGTAATGAAATCCACATGGAAGCAGGACCGGATAGAAGGAGTAACACAGAGCCAGGACGGCTGCTATTTCTTTCGAATACTGACCAGATGAGGCCAGCATTGTTTAATTCTAAGAGCTGCAAAGCCGGGGCTCATGATTGAATACTTCTTCTCCCAAACACCCACATGACAGCACAAAGGGTTTGATAAATTAACAAGGTTTTCAAAACTTGCTGACATAAAATATATTTGGTCTCTGCCCTCTCCATTCTTAGGACAAGTTGGTCGGGGGCCAAGGAGCTGAGCTCGGGCAGAATGAAACGGACCCCAAGCAGAGAGGATTATTAGTTTGTGTGCTTTGGTGCAGTTTCCCTCTATCTCACCGAGAGAAAAACAGAACAATCTACAAACTGTAGATATTTAAACACACAATGACATAACTATGATCAAAGGAAGAGATGTAACCTCCAGCGAAGACTAAAGCACTTATTTAACTTGCAATGGGCTGTCTGATGGGGTTTTCTCTTTACTTTTATCTACTGAGCAGTTAGTTCCTTTCCAACCTAAGCCAACATTTTTTTGATATTACCAGAGAAACATGAAGTGGAGAAGAGACAGAGGAGTTGTGTGTAATGAAGGGACTTGAGGAGAAGGCCTTGGTGCTGAAGCAGAGTGGTATGCATGTAGTGAGACAACAGGAGAGCAGATAACGAACAAACAGGCCTCAGCTACAAATTCAAACCAGCTGGAAACTGCAGACACACTATAAAGTTAATGATGGAGCAGAGCAGCCAACACTTTCCAAACACCTAGAATCACAGCAAACCCCCTAGTTTTCAGAGCATTTTGCCAGTAAAACCCACAGTCTGAACTGTGGGAAGAAGATGTACTGAGATGATGATAACATGACCGCAAAGCGCTGATTGATTATAAAAGGCGAACAAAGCAAACTAAAAATGCCACTAAACGTATCATTTCTGGATGTCCACCTATTAATTCTGATGTTATAAGATAAAATATACAATCACAACGGGTCCCTCTCTGCCCTATGACGTCTTTGCCCTCATCCATCTCTGCAAATTACATAACATTGTGGCTTGACTTGACAACCTAAAGACCCCAAACTTTGGTCAAGGCTTAAATAACTAACAAAAATTGAACACTTTGGCACATGTGAGTCTCTTCAATCACTCACTCACTCTGTCTCACACACACACACATATACACACACACACACACACACACACACAGGATTAACATTTACTTTTAGTATTGCGCACACACACACACACACACACACACACACACACACACACACACACGCACACACACACACACACACACACACACACACACACGATTAACATTTATATTCATTATATTTAGTGGAACTAGCTCCTCTGGTACCTCTTTGCGGTGATGGACAAACCTGGAACTACCAACCACAAAATGTGGAAATTCAATTAGACGATTTGAGTGTTTCATAAAGTCATAGGTGGCTATCCAGAGGAATTCCTGTAAAACCCTGGAGCTCAGGCATAATCGCTGCGCACTGACGGCCTTCCCTACGCATCTACGCCCAGAACTGGAAACCACACAACGGTGACATACACTTACAACTGCGGTCTGTGGGCTGCTTGTAAATTGTAACTTCTGGCCGACGTCAAGCTGACGAACTACAAAGACCACTCTCTCTATTGTACTGGTCAGGACTGGAGCATCAATTACTTCTACTCTTCATTCTTATCAAACACGGGACCTCTAAGGGCCATTATAGCTTTGCAAGAACAGCACATCAGACGCACTAGCGCCTTTCCACAATCTCCCTGATTTAGCAGTATGTGGAAAATATCTGTTTATAGAAGAGGGTTCTCCCACTTCTGGTTGTAAAAAGGGTGCCACCAACAACTCGCTCTGGCCAATGAGTGGCACTGCCTGTGAGCAGTAGCTAACAACAAAAGTTTGTGATGGAAAACAGGGACCACACAGTAAGCCTATGAAAACCAATGGGCATAGAGATGTGTACATTAAGGCCTGGGTTTGGTTAAAAGGTAGCTTGAACAAGGAGTTTCAGGGAGCCATAGGATGACGTTACTGTTTTTTTTCCCTACAGGCAGTTTCTCCAGAGCAGAAAAACAGTTCTTATCTAAATGTAATTTCTCAATAGCCATTCTCCCCGAAGCAGTGCACAGAGCTGGTCAAGCTTCTACTCACACATCTCTTGCTTGGATTGGGCCAAGACACAAAAATCACAGGTTGCTCCAAGTTCATGTTTCATGTTTTCAAAACACCCAAATCTAAGCAAAAATTCAAATGTATACAGCAGGATAATTCTCCTATAATCTGCATTAAAAAAAAGCAAAAAACCCTATTATCATATAATATTCAGATCTTGTCTGTGCAATGCATACAATGTACAATCCAAATGAGACAACAGTGCACTGTAGGCTTCAGACTACAACCTTTTGACGGATCTAATCTTAAAACCAGCACCATGAAAACAGTGACTCCCCTCTGTTTGTGCATCAATCACCAGAGGGAGAGAGCAGACAGCCTTCATGTCATGCTGTTAACAATTGCACAAAGCAACCCAAACCGCGCTCAACTTAACCCACTTTTAACCTGCCAAAAATAATTTCTTGCCTGAAATCTGATCAATAAAGTACATTAATGAAGTGCTTTTAACTGTCAACGGGGAACAGAGATCTTGTTTAAAGTGGCACCTTAATGGTGTTCGAATGCAAAACACATTTCAGATTTAGGGTCCATAACTTATCCTCTATTACATGTAAGGGGGTGATTATCCAACATTTGTACAGCATGTGGCCATGTGGGAAATGAAGCTCAGAGCATACAGATTCAGGTTATTCTTCCCTGGGCCAAAGCAAAAATATTAACTTTTGCAGCTCAGCCTAAAAGATAACCTAACTTGGTGCCTAACTCCTTTCCTCCTGTGAATGTGTCGTGACGTGTGACGTTTTCTGATGCCTGTCCTGTCCATTATGTGTTTTATCATATCAATCCTTGTAAAATGGAAAACGGATGTGGCCGTCATGGAAGGATGAAGACAATGAGTGGCAGCAGGCAGTTGAAGTGGCCTGATTACTTCCAGACCCTGTCTGGAAGAGATGGTGGCAGAGCCTGGGGAGCCGTGGTCCAGAGTTCAGGTAAACAAACAGTGTACAGTGGGCCGCATTATAAATTCTGAACATTGAGGAATCTGTTTGGACAGTGGACAGTGAAGATGTAATTGCCTGTTTTTCTTTCCTTTAATTTTTCTGGAACATTCTCTGCTACGCAACAAGAAGTGAGTCACACACCGCAAGCCTTATTCGGACATGGATTGACAGACCAACACGCTTCTAAAGGGAAACCTGGAACAGTTCTGTCTAAAAATGAACCAATTCTCAAAAAGACTGTGCTGGGAAATAGGCTGAAGCTCCAATTTCCGCTCTTATTTGAAGGAATTCAAGCAATGGAGGAATAAATAAATGGTGATAAATACCGCAGATTTGACCAGTTAAAGGCAAACATTTCTCTTGGGAGAAATGCCTTGGACATTGAATAATAACAATAATAATTATAACAATAAGAAAATATATTGATTATGTATCCTTTAATAATAGATCCTTGTCATCTATGATCTTTTATCCCCCCAGGAAGGACTCTCACAAGACGTAGGTTTCAGGACATGGGGTCTGACACATGCAATCCTATTTGGTATAACACTGTAAAAATGAAATACAATTGAAGGAAAGTTTGCAAAAATATTTAGCAAAAGAAACCAATAATAGTCCTAGACAATACTGCGAAGACTGAAGCACATGTTTTGATATTCGTCATCTAACTATTAAACAATCACTTGCTGTACACAGCCATTTCTGATTCACAGGCTTGTGGATGGACAGAGTAAACAAACAACTGCTTACAAGAACGTCAAATGTGGAAAAACTGAGTCTGTGTGCAAACATGGTTCGCCCGTTGTTTCCCTATAGAGTTAACTATATTCACAAAACCCTGTTGTGGACTCAACCATCTCCAACATTCACAATACAGAAGAGAGGGAATAAGGCAACCAGTGGAGATAGTTTTCATTGGGAAATTTGAACATTCTTGACAACGCTGTCTGAAATGGAGAGGAGTTATGAGGTGCAAGGGAGCTGTAATGTTCGCTTTTTGCACGTCTTTGCCTGGGTCATATGGTTTTTATTGAAGTACAATCACATGAGCTAATAGCCACCAAGGGCTATGCCAAGACTATGTCCTATCTTTTTTGACCGGGGTTATGAGATGTCACAGTGGTGCAGGACAAAAAAAAAAAAAAAAGGACCTTGACTTTGGAATATGTCAAATTAACAAAGATGACAAAAGAGTGCATAGAACAGAAATGAAGGTGAATGGGTTAGCTTACAGTCGCCCACCAAACCTAATGACACACACAGTATATTTCCATGTTTTCTTCATAAAAATAACACAGAGAGACTGCTCTCCAGTCAGCTCATTTTTTAGTTACGCATAAGTGAGACTTGTGTTTAAACCTCGGTTTCCGTGGTGTCAGTGGAGGACAAGAACAATTTCTCTTGTTAAATTATATCGAGATCAAGTCTCCTTGTAAGGTTGGGATTATTGCCAGTGGATCATAATACCATGTAACCAAAACATTCTGAGCTCTCCCTTTTCTTACAACTAACCTTGCTTTTTTTTTTTTTTTTGATGTTTCATAGCTTCAAAATGAATTACCCCAGCCAACCAGCTCCTGTTCCGCTCGCTGCAACCTCCACTAACCACTAAACACAGTAGGCTGCCCCATGAGTCATAGCCGTGTTTTATGGAGCCACAGTTGCCACTCTTAATGGCCACAGGCGCTCTGACGTATGCCTTAGACCACCAGAATGGCACTCTGCCTGCAGGTCATGGTATGCAATTGCCCAGAGACCTGGGAGACTGAAGGCGACTTTCCCCAGAAGACAAAAATAAAGGTGAACCCGGAGGTGACCTGGTTGTGCCGCACCAGATTTGCTGTTTTAATTCCCAATAGTAGGTTTCCTGTGCCTGAGGCCCACAAAATACGATACGCCAAGCATAGTGACTGAGAGCTAATTGTTGTTCCCACCCCTCCTCCTTAAAAAACCTAGAGATTTTGTATAGCATCAGTTGTCATCTAATCAGCCCCATATGCTGGTTTCACAACAATGTAGCCTAGTGGAGAACACAGAGAGTAAAAGTAAAAAGCAACACATGGCGTGCCTTCAACAAAAGGCTGCTGCCTTTCCTTTGGAGTCAGCCACACTAACTTGGCTAATTTGTCTCTGTGAATGGAGGAATGGCAGGTTTAACATGTGTGCATCCCAGTGGATGGGCACTTCAGGCCCAGCTACATACCTGTGGCCAACTACTTTAAAGAAAAGCCAGATGCCATTCATTTCACAACTTAGCTTAGAGAAAAACGCATCGTCTTTAATTCACATTCTGGTATCAGTCCAACTGGGACCAGAGAAAAAGTATGCATGATAACACTCCACATAAACATAAGTCACTCAGGCATTGCAGATTTCACAATATTTGCTGATTGCACAAGAAAGGAGGAGTTCAGTCATAGTCATAGTGAGAACGACTGAATTTCCATAAAGCCTTTCTTTTAACTCGTCTTTGTCAAACAAATGAACTGGAGGTGGCAACATGGGAGTGTGTTGCCACCCAAAATCCAGGGTGCTCCAAACAGCCACCCGGCCTTGGCATGAGGCTTAATGAAAGCAAACTTCTCCTTCTGCCAGATCAAAGCAGGGTGGACCTGCTGTGACCCTGATCCCTTGCCAGCGTCCCTGTATAACTTTCAAACACAGCCACACAGGGCAATTTAATAAGAGATGGACAGCTACCACCCAGGGTTTAGTGGTTTGGCAAACCAGCCAATCAGCCAATCAGATGGCTCTGTTGTGAAATCAGCCCTCTGCTTTGTATCACAGAGCCAGACGAACACACCTGGCTCAACAAAAGGCGACCATTAAAGACAAGTTACAAAAATGAAAAAACAACAAACTTAATAAAATACTTTTTTTTTTTTACTTTGAAATGTTTAAGACTGCTTCGGTTTTAAAACTATGGTCCAATATCACTCTCACATGGAGCTGGACTACCCATGTAGCACCGGTACGTTGTTTTAGAGTCAACATGATAAGTAATCCTTAAGTAGCCAGGCCCACATGGTCTGCATGGTACAGGATTTTCAATGAAAGCTGCTATCCTGTAAAACTACTGATGCCCTACCAAGCTATTCAAAACAGAGCATGTTAGCTTTAGTGTTTTTAATATCAAAGGTTGTCATAAGGTGTTGTACCTTGAACAACTTGTTTATTTTTATGTGCATGGGCTATATTCAGTATGCCGTGTGCCACAGCCCACACCCCCAAAGCATGATGCTACCACCCCCATGCTTCACAGTAGGGATGGTGTTCTTGGTATGGTACTCATCATTCTTCTTCCTCCAAACACGGTTAGTGGAATTATGACCAAAAAGTTCTATTTTGATCTCATCTGACCACATGACTTTCTCCCATGACTCCTCTGGATCATCCACATGGTCATTGGAAAAATTAAGACGGGCCTTGACATGTGTTGGTGTAAGCAGGCCATGCGTGCCATGCGTGATTTCAAACCATGACGTCTTAGTGTATTACCAACAGTAACCTTGGAAACGGTGGTCCCAGCTCCTTTCAGGTCATTGACCAGCTCCTACCAAGTAGTTCTGGGCTGATTTCTCACTTTTCTTAGGATCGTTGAGACCCCACAAGGTGAGATCTTGCATGGAGCCCCAGTCCGACCTTTTTTCACCAAGCTACGCGGCAATTTCCCCTTAGCCCTTTCCAGCCTTGTGGAGGTATACAATTTTGTATCTAGTGTATTGGACAGCTCTTTGGTCTTGGCCATGTAAGTAGTTGGATTCTTACAGATTGTATGGGGTGGACAGGTGTCTTTATGCAGCTAACAACCTCAAAAAGGTGCATCAAATTTAGGATAATAAATGGAGTGAAGGTGGACATTTTAAGGCAGACTAACAGGTCTTTGAGGGTCATAATTCTAGCTGATAGACAGGTGTTCAAATACTTATTGGCAGCTGTATCATACAAATAAATTGTTAAAAACTTTGGGATTTCTGGATTTTTTTTTTATTTTTTAGATTATGTCTCTCACAGTGGACATGCACCGACTATGACAATTTCAGAACCCTCCACGATTTCTAAGTGGGAGAACTTGGAAAATAACAGGGTGTTCAAATACTTATTTTCCTCACTTTATATGCCAGTGCCAGTGGTAATCGAAGCACTGGGGGCTGTGACCCCCAAACTGGGAAAGTGGCTACAGGAGAATCCAGGTAAAACATCAGAGGTCTCTGTCCAGAAGAGTGCAGTCCAAGGAACAGCTAAGATACTGTGCAGAACCCTCAAACTCCCAGGCCTCTGGTAGAGAACCCAAGCTTGAGGATGACACATTTTGGATGACGGATTTTTTTTTTGAGAATGTGTTCCATTCTTGAATAGCAGAAAAGTCATCTCTCCATCACTGCACCACAAATTCAGAAATTTTATTTTAGATTTTACTGCTGAAAAGTCGAGTCAGATTAAGAACATTTCTCTTTAATCATGTACCTTCTATCAGTAGTCAAATTAAACTTCAGCAAGGGTGAGCATGCAATGCTACATCGAAGGACTTAAGATTCATGAGACAGAAATATCAGAAATCTTAGATCATGATGTGTGGCTTTGATAAAAAAGGATTGGGGGGAGTGGGGTATGTGAGTTGAAAGGTAGGGGTATGAATGTAGATGACTGCCAACTGTCCTACATGTGAAACATTTTCACCATCACAATGAGCTATTTCAGAAGCTAAGTCAGTCTGTAGATCCTGTGTTACCTTGTACACTTAAATGTATTTCACGCAAAAGTACAGTTTCATAACAATTAACTTGGGCACTGTGATAGTATTTTGGGTCTTTGGGCCCACATGTACCCTCCCTCTGCCATATAAATACTGACAAGCGCACCAAATCTGCAGCTGAATATTGTCCCCAACAAATACAGCTATGGGATATACTGTATGAGCAGTATAAAAAAAAAAAAACATTGAGCTTAACTGCAAAACATTTGCCAGGTGTCTGTTAGAAGTCACAATAGTGCAAATGCATGCCGGTGAATATTTGGGTGAATCTAAAGTGTGTGTGTGTTGTGTGTGTGTGTGTGTGTGTGTGTGTGTGTCTGTGTGTGTCTGTGTGTGTTCAGTCTTGAGAGTTATTAAGAGTGCTTAGATAGGCAGGCAATAATCTATGCCCGGACGTGTTTACAATCCTGGTTGTCCATGCTGTCATTTTACTATGCCGGTCTATGCTGTACAACTTCTATTTCCTGTCTGTCCATCTTGGATGAGGGATTCCTCCTCTGTTCTTCCTCTGCTCTTCCTGAAGTGTCCGCCATTTTTTCCCGCTAAAGGGGTGGTGCCATGTAAAAATTGTAAAGCCCCTTGAGGCAAATTTGTAATTTCAAACCTGGGCTATTTAAAGATAACTGATCTGACGTGATGGAATGAGTGTCAGATTACATTATATTACTGTACACTACAGTACTTTGAATAATGGCTTAGAAAACACAACAGACCACTTTGTCGTTCCCTTTGGTGGTTTCACAGAGCACTTATTTTCATTTGCTGTCTAAAATGTTTTCTTATCTGGCTTATTTTTGTATCTATGGAATCTAATGGGAAGATGGCAGTCTTAGATATTGGCGAGCAGATTGTGGTCTGGCATTAGAACTGAAACCTCCCAAAGCGCAGGGGTTTGAAGTCGGCCACCTGCTAGCGCTAATTGCCCAGTCTTTTTCAGTGGAGAGGCCCTTCGTTCCCGCCTGAATGTGGTCAAAAACCGGGAATAGAATGCAAATTGTTATAAGCCAGTGGTATATGTCTAAAGGGAGTAATAACCACATATAGATCTGATGTTCAGGTCTACTCTGAGGTGTTTGTGTTAATAAAAGATGGGGTGAGAAATTTAGAGCATTAGTCCAACTTTTGTACCAAATGTGACCTGCACACACAGAACATTTGATGTTGTGACCACCTGCTCCTTCAAAAGGTAAATCAGAAGACAAGTCTGGTGATATTTCATATTTTCCTTTTCAACAAATCCCATGAATATACCAAACAATGACTTGATTCTATAACAAGTGTTACTTGTGCAGTTAAAGCCTCATTAAAAACGCTCTGTGGCTATGATAGTGACTCTGTGAGGCTGTGGCAAGCATAGAGGTTGCTTTGAGTTACACGCTGTTAGTATAACAACATGCTCACAATGACAATACCAACATGCCTCAGCAGCTATAGTTATTATCATGTTTACTATCTTAGTTTAGCATGCTAACATTTGTTCATTACCTCTTAACACAAGGTACAGCTAAGGCCGATGGGTATTTCCTTAGTTTTGCAGGTATTTGGTCATCAACTAGTTAGGTACTGGACAAAATGACATGCCAATTCATCCCAAAGTTTTTATATCAGTCTGGACCAAAGAGGTGGACTGACCAACATTTGTATAACCATGAGACACTCGCATGGATAAACACACATCAATGTTTCACTGAGTGACAAGTCGCTTCTTTCACAATTAACATGGAAACTGTAATAGTAGTAGTAGTAATAGTATTTTGAGTCTGTTCCACATTTACTCAGAAGAGCACCAAATCTGCAGCTGAAAATGGTCCCCAACCAATGGACTGTTTATTCATGTAAGCCTTGCTAGGAAAGTATAGTGTCCAGCTGTTTCGGGAAATTATTTAGCTTTTTCTTCATAAACAAAACTATATATTTGTGACCCGTTTCTAAAGACTTACACTACCGGTCAAACGTTTGGGGTAACTTAGAAATTTCCATTGCACTGTTCAATTGCATTGTAGAGCGAATACAGGCTAAAATCAATTGCATTGTTGTTTAAGCAGGGCAGCAGTTTTCAGATTACATTATGTGCTTAAATAATTGAAAAAAGGTTTTCTAGTTAGTTTTTTTAAATGATATCAGATTAGTAAACAGCATGTGCCTTTGGAATATTGGATGAATGGTTGCTGATAATAGGCTATGTGGATATTGCATTGAAGATCAGCCCCCTCACTCAGGTCAGCTGTAATTCGGTCTATAATGGAGTGGTATGGAACCCTAAACTTTTGAGCGGTAGTGTATGTCTTCAGTAGGAACTTAGCCTTTTCATTTTTGCCAGCCTTTAAAGTTACACATTTACTAATGCAAGAAGTGGGAGTAGCGCTTTAGAATGACAGGTATCCAGTATTAACATTGGGCTACTAAATTTAGTTTCCCCACCAGTGTACTGTTCCAAAACAAATCTTGGTTTTTAGTCATTGCAGATCCACATTTTCACTTTAAAAATGTGTCTGAATAAGTTTCCATTGACACATTTGGAGCAAATATGTGTGCACTGTGTGTCTGTTCATACCTGGGCAATGTTCTTGTTGAGTAAGTAGACACCATATTCAAAATGAAAGCGCTCTCCTCTGGGGTACAAAGGGAATCTGTTAAAGACAGGAGAAAAAGACAAACATGGTGTTAAACAGGAACAGGTTCCTTATTCCACTTAAGCTATTACAAACAGAGTCTAAAAAAGTCAAAGGTGTTAAAGACAGTGTGGACAAACGCTCTCAAGCCAACAAAGCACAGTCAGGCTTACAACGGCCTTCTATTCATACTACATGTCATAATATACAGTGGGTACGGAAAGTATTCAGACCCCTTTACATTTTTCACTCTTTGTTTCATTGCAGCCTTTTTCCAAA
>NC_048419.1:5528179-5570976 GCF_013103735.1 Etheostoma cragini | reverse complement strand
TTTGGAAAATGGCTGCAATGAAACAAAGAGTGAAAAATTTAAAGGGGTCTGAATACTTTCCGTACCCACTGTAGATCTATCAGTGTGAAAATACCAATAAAGGACGGTGGGATTAAGAGGGGGTCCATTGCTTGTTCATTTTACCTTGAGAGACTAATGTTCTTTGGCTCTGCAACAGGCAGTGAATGATTCCCATCATTGAAAACGGCCGTTCATGTAGCCAGCAGCGCTTACAGTCAGTAACTCTTGTAGATGCCTGAGTGGTCTATGATCCAATCCCACAGACGCCACCTCTGTGCCTTGTTAAACTGAAATATCAAACAGGAGCGTAGGCGTCCAAACAGCCTGTCCATCCGCCGCTGAGCAGGAACAAAGAGAACTTTTCCTTTCAGCATAGTGGGGAAGTCCCAATGGTGCCAGTCAGATGTCTTAGTTAGCACTGCACAGGGAGTGCTCTTAAAGGATGTGGAAGTTATCCTTGGGTGTTGGGATAGGGTAGAGAAAATATGTTGACATGTAGACAGGGGAGATTCTCTCTGCTATCAGGGACTTAAAGCTGAACTCATCCCTTCCTGTCATTATGTGCTTATGTCTGCTGATCTCCCACTGAGTCCCATATTTTGGGAAACCAGCTCCATGAACTGGGCAAGACGTTGGTCTGACAAAACACACATGCGATGACCTTTATTATCTACTATCATAGCCTAATCTAAACCCCATCTCTTAATACTTCACCTTAATCTTTAGAGTGACTTAAACCCAATCCCACTCTTAACGTCTCAACCCCACACTGAAATAATGCTTTTTAAGATATTGGAGCTAATATGTCTTAATTTTATAGGATTTGCACTGTTCCTTTCTGCAAATGAAAATGACATCTGGGATTTGTCAGAACAAAGGTCCAACAACACAAGTGAAATGTTACAGAGCCAGGTATTGCCGTAAGCATACATACACATAGATGCAGTAGCGATGACGTTAGTTGCATTAACAGCTGGTTTGTTGTTGTTGCAACAGCTGCCAAAAGGCCCTGCCAACAGGGGAACAATGAGCAGAGGAAATATTATTGTAAAAATAAGCTTTTCCATCTGAAAACTAACAAATAAAGCTTGTGTTATTGTCTGATGTACATGTAAGGCGGGACCACATCAAAACAGCACAGAATTGTGTTGGAAGCAGCACCGTGATGCCTCTCCTCGGGTAACTTCCACAAATGATTATAAAATGCACCAGCTCAACTTAAATGAGCTACAGGACTTTTCTGTGACATTGTTTTCATTAGCTACTGGAGTTAGGACACACCAGTTGAGTTCAGTCCACAAATTCTCCATTGGATTCAGGTCAGGGCTTTGTGATGGCCGCTCCCGTCCTTTTACTTTGTCTTCGTTGACCATATTGTCACGACTTTGGGGGTATGCTTAGGATCGTTGTACCGCTAGAGGAACCAACTACAACTGAGCTTCAAATTTCTAGCTGATGTCTTGTCTTGCCTGATGTTGTTTCAATATTTGCAGATAATCCTTCTTCCTCACGATGCCATCTATTTTCCAACTTAATTTGGAACTGTGTTATTTGGCTGGAAAGCCTCACCCTTTTTCCTACACACACAAGGCTGATAAATGTGGCCAATTGTGGTGAATTTGTGTCTCATTTCATCACCAAATAACTGTCCTCCAAAAGGCTATGACTTTGTCCTGGTGATCATCTGCAAAACGTTCTTGCCTTTTTTTATGCCTGTAGGATTTGGGACTTCTTCCATTCAATACAGCCTTTCAGCTACTCTCCAAGTAGTAGATTTAGATACATTGTTACTTTGTGCCTCTGACTTCTTCACCAGCTTCTTTGTTGTCGTCTTGGGGTTCAGTTTGACCGTTCGGGCCGAGGTTTGTTCAGCCCTAGGGGATGTTGTTCTCCTTCTTCCTGAACGATTCAGTGTCTGTGTGGCTCCATCATTTTTATACCCGAGTACAATTAATTTCACAGACACTTGTGGGGCCTTCAGCTGCTTGGAAATTGCTCCAAAGAAGAAACAACACATGGGGCGGCATCTAGCTCACCCAGTAAGCCCCATGTTGGCTGAGTTTTGCAGGGCCTGGGTTCGAATCCGACTGCGTGTCATCCTCCATCTTTCTCCCCCTTTCATGACTATCCACTGTCACTAATAAAAGGGAAAAGACCCACGAATTAATCTTTTTTTTTTTTTTAAAGGAAGAAGAAATCACACTTGCGAAGGGTCCAAATTCCTTTTCTGAGGTTTTGGCAAAATTTCATGGATTTTCCCTTAGTATAAAGTGCTATAAGGCACTGACCAAGTCCTTAAATACAGGTGTACTCCCCATTAAAACACAGATGCATCCACAATTAGTTTCTAATAATGACAAATGGCCTATCGGGAGCTTCCAAAAGTAATTTCAGTTGCAGTTTTAAGAGACAATCCACATGGTGTGTTTAAACGTTTGACCTACTTGAGAATAAAAGTATTGGGTATTTTTATGAAATTATCTCTTATGGGCATAAAGTAGCTAACCATTGACTTAACAGAATGTATGGTAATATGTGGAGTTTGGAAAAATTGTGTTTGAATGTCTTTAGCCTAGGTGTATCAAAAATATGACCTCAACTGCAGTGATGTCAGAAGCAGCAGATGCGTTCTGATGTGCCTGTACTGTACATTATGCACAGACATGTGTTGAACGCTTTGTGTGTGTGTGTGTGTGTGTGTGTGTGTGTGTGTGTGTGTGTGTGTGTGTGTGTGTGTGTGTGTGTGTGTGTGTAGTGAGTATGTACATCCGGCATGCCTCCTCTGTGTGTGTGTGCCCCCTGGAGACTGGGTCATGGTCTCTGGTTAATCCTGTGTGGGAGCAGATATGGGGCTCTTCCCCCCCCCCACCCCCCGTCTAACTCTGACCTACAAGTGCTTGAGGCAATTTGAGAATACACTTCCTCCTTCTGTCAACTGAGATCATGCTAACGACACTGTAACCCTGCAGGTTAATGTATAGATTCAGAGGTGGTTGTGACATTCTGAAGGCCAGACTTTACTCCAATCTTGATGTTCTGAAATCTTTGATCATACCCACGTTTCAGCATTTCAGCTGTAACAGCATTTGCTTTTGATAACATCAACTTACCCGAGGCTTTTGTTTTATTTTATCTGTTTGTTTTCTCCTACTCATAGCTGAGCCTGTCTGGAGATACTCACTGTAAACACCTCCTCATTCACACATTACACTGCAACTCTGGGAAGTTAAAGAAGTAAACCCTCAACAGATGGGGGGCATTCTAACAGGATGTTGCTTCTAAAAGCTGGCGAGTAAAGAGTGAGAAGCTGTAGCCTCAGGGCCCCGCGGTCAGTCACTTTGTGGCCCCTCTATATCCCCGACATGCAGCCAGGGCCCCACGGAGCAGGCGGCATGCCACAGGCCATATCTAAGCAATAGGAAATAACAAATAGGGAAAGAAAGAACAAAATAGGCATTCCCCTTGCACCGCTGGCATTCCCAATATCACTTCCCCACAAAACCGATAGGATTTGTTTGCTGATCAACACTCACAAAAAAGCAAAACCGAGCCTGTTTCAACACAAACGCAAAAACATGAACATACACCGTCATTGTCACAGCCCAGTGATTAATGACTGCTGTCCACTGTGTCTGAAATCACACTGGTGCGACCCCGGTTCACCAAACACTAGGAATTCCCCCCGGGGACGTCCAGTAAAGTCAAATATATTATTACACACCAGTGGGGAGAATGGAGGGAGGAAGTCTGAGGATGGAGGGAAGGGAGGAATCACCAAAGCAGTATGTGATACAGTTAATGAGCACATCTGATCTTATATAATATCTAATCTGACCAGATTTGTCCCAGTGAGATTTAAATGCCTTTTAAAAAGGAGACCATGCCAACAAAAGCGCTATCAACAATAAAAGATGTAGCGCAAACATACAACAATGCAAAAAGTCAGAATACAAAGTCTCATAAACGAAACAGAAAGCACTCAAGAACAATTTATTTTGCGGTCAAAAAAAGTCATTTTTTTCTTTTCCAGTTTTCATCTAACTACGTTTTGGATCATGGGACAGATTACTAATCATTGTCACATGTCACTATCATTCTTAGTATAACATTGAACATGTAAGTGTTGTGTATTGGAGAGAAATAAGGAATAGCAGAGTCAGAGGAGACAGAGCACCATTTTTTAAATCACTCAGCCAGCGGCAGCACCATACACTGAGGTAGTCCTCTACACTAAACAGGATGAAATAAATAACAGTCCTGGAGGAATATACAGGCCAAAACCAGTACCCTGTCTGTCCATTATGATAGAGGGTCCAGAATAAACAGACACAAACAAGAAAGATCGACACACAGGCTGGAGAAGTCATGTTTGTTGCACTAATTGGGCTTTCCCACTGGCTGGTAAGATAGTTTTTGTGTTTTCAAATGAGCTCATGTTTACTTTGACTCTTGTACCGTGTGCATGATGCTGTTTGTTCTTTTGTTTAATTTTGTTGTACATAAAAATCAAATTTAATCATCTCTATCTCAGCCGTGCTCCTCACATTTCCTCACTTTCCTTAATCAACCCGTTTCTTCCGTCAGCACATCCCTCTCCAGCTCCCCTCTGTGGCAGCCCTGTTGACGGGTCGTGTCCGTGAAACACACAGCAAACTGAATATGACAGGAACCATAATCAACACACCCACTCACTTTAGCATCTATTTAAAAAGACTGATTACTGAAACATGAAATCTGCTTTCGTTTAGCTAATATTCAACTCTGTGGACTGGACAAAAAGATGAAAAATAAATGACACTGAGTTGAGAGCAATAGTCAATGCCCTGCCCCCTCTTGCTCATAAAAAACTGCCCGTCTCTTTCCTTCTCATCCACCCTTCAGAGCAATCTCACCGCAGCACAGTTAACGTGCAAGTGCTAGCCCTGTGTGTAGACACAAAAATATGTAATTAATAAGTGTGGAGCCCTGACACCATAAAAAGACAAAAGTTGCATCTCAAAGGAAACTCCCCTGTATTTACGGGAGAGAATATGTGCGCCCCAGCCTGCCAGCTCTTTAACTGCAGGGTCTAGACATAGACTACTTTAAAAAATAAAATAAAAGGAGGACTCTCGTTAAAAGGAGGAAACAACCAATAAAATATAGCTACAATGATGAGATAAAGAATAGGAAGTTCTTTGCTCTTTCTTGGTGTCCATTTCTGTTGGGATTTTTTAAAGCACTCTGTGCCCTTTCTTTTATTCCTGTTGAGGGATCTTTTAATAGCAGTCTGACTTACACTTCTTTCATCTTAGAGTGATCCACCACCACCAGTGTCTACACAGTCTCCCAGGACTGCACCCCAGAGGCCTCCTAGCAGGTGTCAGCAGCTCATGGCGTCTTTTATGCCCTCCAGACAGTTAAACGGTTAAACATTTGTAGGGCTCTTTGTGCAAAGAGAATAGGTGAGGCTACAACGGCCCAAAGACTTTAGTTAAAGCTTTATATACGCATTCTGCTTTTTACATACAGCCTGTTTAAAACTGGCATTGATTTTTGGAGTTTTAGCAAAACAACAGAACCAAAATGTTTTTTTAGTTAAAATGCCCATCTTCTCTATATTCAGTCCTGTTAAAAGCCATATAAGACCACAAGGTCAATGGGGGCTTCCTGTGAAAACTTTGAAGAGCATGTAAACGCAAGCACCTTATTAGTATATATTGGACTCTTCTCTCTTCCCTCTTGGGTCCAGTGTATTAAACGTAGGAGTAAAAAAAGGAAGACGCAGCTATGCAGGTGGGTGGTCGTGCTCAGCTTTAGCGTGGTTCATGAGAATACAGAGGGAAGACTCCTAGTGACTGGCTGACCTGCTGTAATGTATACACAGGCTGAGGCGTCCACATGTGCTGGCTTGCCTGTTTAGACATCCTAATTAATACTCCAAATGTGCAAAACAATAGCTCTGGCTCACATATCGGAGACGAGGCTTGGCCAGTATGTACACCCGTGTTGTAATGGTGGGAGGGGCAGGGGGAGGGGGTGCTTGTAAGTTTCAGAATATCTTTAATGTGCATTTTCAAACGGCATGGGACCATAAATCATCTGGGCCTGCTTTATAAAAAAAGAAAAAAAAAAAAAAACACCTGCCTTGCAACTGTCAGAGAACTAATGGCAGTGGTTACCATATAAATCACAGTGAGCTGTAATTTTCAATCTCTGAGAAATGATTACACTGAGCATCTGTCAGTGAATGCTATTTTAATGGCCGCTGCTGCACTTAAGACCCCTGTATAACTGTTTCGCCATCTTGGTCTCTGTCGTCTCCTGAGTGATGTGGCGGTTATTAGCTCTGTCATACTGGGTTTTCATCACAGCTCTTAAGAATATCCAGGGTTCCGCTGACCCCAGCACCCAACCCCTGCACTCTCATTTTCTACTCCTTTTCCCTTTGTTTTTTCCATTGTTATAATCACAAGCAGAATTCTACATAGTATTCACTCGCCAAAAACGTAAACCAGAGCAGATCATCACTCCACCCAAAATGCAACTTTAAAAAAAAAAAAACTGTTGCTATCTGAACTGAAATCAAAAGATTATAACGCCAATTAAGCGTGAATATTCTGACCTCATTTCAGTTTCTGGTCAACACCAATTTTCATGATCATAGCCGGACCAACAAAAGTCTACAGCCATGCGAGCAGCTCTGCTGGGCTGTACTTTAGCACAGCAGTGCTTTGAGCTAAATCATACCGTAGACATGCTCACGAAGTTAACAAGCTGATGCCAAGCACATCGAATATTTACCATGTTCATCTTTTTAGCGTGTTAGCATGTTAACATTTGCAAATTAGCACTAAATACTGCGGCTGATTTGGTCAAACAAAAATTACAATTTTTACCTGGTGATGGTGCTAGATGCTAGAAGTCAGAGGAGATTATAATTCTGCCTGAGGGGGACATTAATGTGTGTACAAAATTTGATGGCCATTCTTTAGGTAGCTGTTGAGCCATTTGACTTAAAACCACACATGTCAACATCATGGTAGCTCTAGAGGAAAAGGCAGGAGGCTCACAAAAGTCAGTAGGGTTCATCCTCTGGGCAATATGAATGTCTATACAACATTCTGTTCCAATCCATCTAATGGTTGTTGAAATACTTGCACAAAGGGGTGGACAGACCAACAGACAGACATGGCCGTAGCATGGCTAAAAAAGCAAGCAAGAGTTTACAGTATATAAAGACCGGGGTGTTACAGGTACATTGATTGTTTCCCCTCAATCTCTGACCAAAAGTACGTTATTAGAGTTCTTAGCTGGCTGGGTCATCCCGTTCAAGATACAGCATCCTCCAGAAAGCCAGATGCTTCTTGTTATCTTTTTAATGAAGTACGAACAAAGACTTCTCCAATGGTCTGCACAACAGCAGGGCTCCAAGATGAATGGCTGCTTATTCAACTAACCTGTCAACCTAAAAGAGAGTCCTTGACTTCTTTAGAGCTATTATAAACATAGCATTCCTGCCGTTGTCCTTGAGTGATTTGGTAGAAAACCTCAGAAGACAAGTAAACATTCGGTCCAGTCTCAGGGTGCCTTTGTAGTTGACACTTAAATAATGAGCTATTTGTTGGAATTTGATTTAAACTATCTGGATCCCAAGTGGATCACCTCCTTCATTCTTTCTATGAAGAACACATTAACTGACCCACTAGGAAACATATCACACTCCTTAATAATAATTCATTCTATAATGCCAGACAATGTGCAGTCTCTTACAAAACCAAGTAGAACATCGTACAATTCTCCTAACTATAAAAACTCTTGAATTCCAGTTGAAGCTGAATTCTGTATTTACAGTGACAATTTGTAATTTAGGACAGAGTGTGGGGAAACAATAAAGATGACACCTTTAAAGAACGTAAAGGTTGATCAGGTGCCAAAAATGAAATTTCATATACTGTATAATATTGGCTGATACCAGAAATGCCAGGATGGAGATCTTAAAACCCCTGGATATAAAATCCCATCTACTGTATCTGCATTGTTATAAAAGATTGAAAGTGTCTAAGCATGTAACTTGGGTTAGCTATGGATACTTCATGTCCGGGCTGTAGAATGTGCTACAGCCTTTGCATTACATGTGCAGGTGTTTGGTCCCTTGTCTTGTGACTGTCTGTGTGTGTGTGTTTGTTTCTGAATACGTTGTTTTGTCTTCCCTCCCTCCCGTCTATCCTCTCTATGTTTTTTGGTCCTGGGACGTGTACCCAGCCTCAATGTATTGAATGTAATTGTTTGTCACGGTTTATAATTTTTGAATGTATGAAAAAAAAGAAAATAAATTAAAATACATTTTTTTAAATGATCAGTAGTGCCATTTTTTATTATGTGTGTTTGTGTGTGTGTGTGTGTGTGTGTGTGTGTGTGTGTGTGTACTCCTTCCTGTACAATGAGTCCTTCAGCAGGATGTTTAACGCGCCATGTAGCCTAACAGTTCTTTTCCCCATCATTGCTATGCAGGTCTGGGTGATTTGGGTGCAGGCCCCCTTAACTCCTGTGCACATGGTCCATGTTAAGAGAAATGAAACCCCTGAAGCCCCGGAACAATAATAACTCACAGGTTCCTCTTGTCTTGAGCTGGCCTCCCTCCCCTGGCATTCACATTCACTACCTCCACCGAGTTTACTTATTGTTTAAACCAAGCAGTGATGTGTAAATCCCACTCACAACCTTTTTTCCTTTAGCCATGATAAAGAACAAAACAAAAAACTGATTTGCCTCAATTCTTCGGGCGAAGGACTATAGGAGGCAGTGCTAGTTTTTTAATGGCTGGGCTCTGGTCTCAATCAGACACTGGACATCTGGATCACATCTCTCTAGGTCTCTACCATACAATCAGAAACACTGGAACTGGGCTCTCCAAAGGACAAAATGTGGGCTCAACATGTCGTTAGAGTCCACTGATTTCAGAGAACATGTCTTGGGGGGGTGTCAAACAGACCAGTCATATTCCACACTTTACTTTCAGACATTCTTACAGGACCAGTTAAACATTCTGGAGGGCAACAAAGTTCAGATCAACACATGCCTTTTCCTGTGGAAAAATATCTTACTACATGAAATAAGGCAGCCATTACTTTACCCAGCAGGTGGAAAGGAATAAAGTGATATTAGCCAAACACAAAAGGTGAAATATATTTATATTCTTCACACCACACTGAAGACCCAAATCAAGGAACAGGTTAGGCCTGAAAATACCCAGGGCTCTAACACATAAACATGAGCGTAATCTGGATCCACACTTGTTTGGGCAGTAGAATCACAGAAAGGGGATGCTGAGCCTTACTTAAGTATGTATGGAGTCAACTAAATATAGCACAAAGATTCATCACATTGCAAGAGTAGGGTTAGGACAATTACCGTTTAACTGGGGCCTACAGTGCAACTAAAACATTAGGTTCCTATGTGCACACCATTATAATTGACTGACTGCTTAATAATCCTACCACGCTCGGAGAAAGTGATCCAATGCCACCTCACTTATCAACACTGGCTGCGTCTTTCAGACACTTTAATCACCCCTTTTTTGTACACTTTGGAGCTCGGCTGGTTGCTTTCCATCTCCCCACACATAATTTTGCTATGTGTCTGCAGCCCGCCAAGACCTCAGGGGTCATAAACATGTGAAGGGGGGGGGGGGGGGGGGGGGGGGGGGGGGGGGGGGGGGGGGGGGGGGGGGGAGTTTGCTGGTGCGTTTGGCCCCACTCAGGGACACCTAAGGGCAATGCTAGATTGGGGTGTCTGTTCAACAGCCACACGGCCTACAAGTTTATTTTTTGTTGCTGGACCTGCTGTAAATATCCTGCATGGTAGGACTAGAAATGTGTAAAGGGACTCACAGTGAGCCTCCCCAGCTGGTGTCATGATATAATCACCCACACAGAGAGATGGCCGCTCAATCACGGTGTTGTCTGATAATGTCTCTCTTTTCCTCACACACTTTCCCCCAGCTGTTTGTCTTCTTAAGTACGACACATGTGGATGTGAAAGTGTCCGTGCTGATTTACACATCACTCCCATGTGCCTCGGCCGAGAACAAGTGGTCATTTGTTATGTAATCTGAGAGTACAGCACAAATAAATACAAAAGGTTTTTACTAAATAAATGGCATTTTTCAAAGGACTTCTTCCATATATTGTATCATTTCCTTCTTTTATTTATTTCAGTCCTTTTTAATTTCCATTTCTTTGATTCAAATAATTGGGCCGTGATTATTGTATTTTTGTATTTATTGCCTCAAATATTTACATTTATATTTATCATAACCATATTTATTTATGTACTTATTTAATACTGACCTAAATGGAGTTCCACAGCCCATTCAAATATGATCTGATTTAACATCGCCATGTGGCCTGCATGTCCTTTTCTACCAATTTAAATCATTTACTATAATGAGTCTACTCCAGGTTTCAAATGACCCCAGCCGACTGCTCAGCACAAAAAGAGGCCCACAGGGGCCCCCAAGGTGCCCACATTTGTTCAGATTCCCACACTTGCATAAAATGTGTAAATATTTATTACATAAAAAACAACAATAAGGGCTGAAAGATTTTGCTGATATCAACCAGACTCTGCACAGCAAAAGCAGAGTTGCGTGCATAATGATAGAGCTGACAAGTCCAAGAATGTCTCTGGATCTTTACTCTCCTCTTCCGGTGGCATTGAACCTAGCCAGGCTGCTAACTTTAACACTGCCGGTGCAATCATATTCACTCACATCCATGGCTTTTGGTAACATTGCTGATTATAGCATAATCTTCCTCATCACTCCCCCTCTCACAGTTGAATGTGTGGAATGTCAATATGCACGTAAAGTGCATACCAGAGTAAGCATGCAATTAACATAACGGAGCAGGGTTTTTTTTTATTCTGACTTGATGCATAGTTACAGGATCATAACATATACAAAATAATAATTTCATCATATTGGCCCTCATTGTAATTACAGTGTCTATACAAATAATGATAAGCAACTCTGACAAAGCCCCAGGTGTGGTTAGATTCTCACTTTATCATTTGCTTTGCTCTATGTCAACATAATATTTGCAATCACGAATAGTTCTTGATTTTTTAAAAATGACATAATGCTCTGCTGTAAAGATAGGAAGCACAGTGGTTACAGCCCTAGGGCGTGTCAGAGACACTCGCACTGAATGGGCACTGTGATTTACAGTCTCGGCACAGCTTGATTATAGATTATCTGAACACCTGAGTAAGTTGTAAAATAAGGGGAACTTGTTACCATGGGCAAAACAAAACAGCTTAAGAAGAAAGCAACCCTGTAAAAACTATGCAGGTATGAAGCGGAACTGGGGAGAGACGTGCTTTTTTTTTGTTGCAAAAACAAGTAGATGTATTGAAATGTATCTGCAATGTAGCAGGCCCTATCTGAGTGTTTCATATTGTCAAATCCAAATCCAGAAGCCAAGCCCCAGTGAAAACGCTCTATTGCGGGCTGCTGTGTGGTTTGTGTGTGTGTGTGTGTGTGTGTTGCAAATGCAGTCAAAGAAAACTCAACCACAAAAGCAGTAAGAAAATGTGAGCATTTTCTAAAAGGAAAATAATTGGTTCAACAAGTCGCTATTTATGGCCTGACTATTAAGTTACAGAAGTTGAAGGTTTCCACATCACAAATGTGTCACAGCACAACAACACCAGAGAGAAGAGAAACCAACTGTTTACAGCAACTGTGAAAAAAGGGGACAAAGAACATTAAAAGCACTCGCCCGCACACACTCGTGTTGAGGATGCATTGATTAATAGTAGTAACATTCTGAAGTACTGAGAAACATAGTAGATTTTTTCAATCTGAAAACACAACCAGAAAATGCACTATATTCGTTTTCTGTTGTGTATTAAAATAATCGCACATTAGAGGCCCACGATATTTGATCTAATCCAATCTGATTTAATGACTTTTCAAGGCTTTTCCAGGCCTAATTCACTCAACTGCAAGGACCCAATTCCGTGCATACACGGTACCACTCCGTAATAAATATCTAGATTTATGATCTGATGAAAACTTAAAAATAAGGCTTCAAAGAGAATAACAGTATAACAAGCCTGGCGATTTATTGACTACAAGATCCCAGGTCTTTGAAATCTGGCAGCACTAAGTTATTTGATGTGGCTCTTATGGTTTGATGGATAACTAGAAGTGTGATAAACGCGGTGGAAATAAAAGAACAGTGTGATGATTAAGCAGTGGTTACGTACTTTCTTGTTAACGGTGTTAAAAATGTAACAAATGTTAAACGCTTTTTCAAAATCTCGGCTGTTGCAGTTGGAAAGTGCAGCTGAGATGTCTGATTAACGCTCCTTTTGTCTTACAGTGATTCTTTTCCACTGAGTAGTGTTCCTCTCTATGATCTTTTCAACAGGTAACAAAGACAACTATGCAAATGTTCCAAATGGTCGATACATAGCAACATATAAAGAAATGTTGTGAAAAAAAAAAATATATATATATATATATATATATATATATATATATATATATATATATATATATATATATATAATAATAATTCAGGAAACAGGATACGGACTAACTGTGTGGTACAATGTGTACAACAAAAGTAAATATAAAAAGGTAATGTATTAACCTTTTTTCTATTTTTTTTTTTAAACTGTTTTTGTGTAAAGCACTTTGAACTGCCCTGTTGCTGAAATGTGCTATACCAATAAAGCTGCCTTGCCTTGCATAGAAAAGTAACTAAATCATCAATTTTTTTTGAGTTAGTAACTTACACATGCAGACACTTGTTTACACATAGTGTCAGTATACATTGTTAGAAATTGTAAAGGGGGCTCGTTCAAGCTAAAACAGGATGTAAAGTTGTTTTTTAAGTCACATTCGATAAGATTTTGTGTTTGTCTACAATAGAACTAGCACTGGTGCCAACACTGTTGGGTGAAGCAATTCCCGCAATAACCTTGTTTACATGAGACATTGTGAAGAACTTTTTTTTTTTGTTAAACAAATAACGTCCTGACTCACCACATTCAAATTCTAACACCAAGGTTATGCTCCACTGATATATGTCTTTATTGGAATTAAAAATGAACTTCAGGATTTTATGAAAGAATGGTCTAAACTGCTATGATATCATGTTAAGCTGCATGTGTTGGCAAAACTGGACCTTTGGACAAGCATAGCAACAGGAACTTAAAGGGTGGGGCTTAACAAACAGTCAATTTATAATAAAAGTAATCCCTTACTGTCAAGAAACCAAATACACTGTCATCTAGTCTACAATGAAAAACAATATTCTCGTCCTACCAAACATTTCCTTGTCCGTTTCCTTTCCTTTCTTTGTGCATTTGTTTACCATATGGTCTATATCCACACTGTTCCACGTCTGGGATTGCTCCGTTGGCGCCAAAAAATTCTGTCGGATATCAATCTTTTTGGCTGGATTTTCCACTTTCTTTGTTTAGGAATTCTAAACTCCGGTGGATTTATGAGCACTATGGTTAACTGCTACTCAGATCTCTGCAGGGTAAATTCAGACACCGAGAGTTTTCTGTTGCACGAATAAAACAACTTTTCAACGTACACGTGTTCCACAAAAACAAGTTCCTTCAATTTTTCAATACAATTTTGCAGCGGCACTGTGGCTCTGTCCGGTGCTTAGCGTCACTCAATGACGATTGTGATTTGTTTCAAGAAATGCCAATAAAGCGGAGAACGTTTTTCTCCCATCCCGGAATGTATGGAGTGTGTGGACTAGCCAGAAAATCCTCCGCAGAGCTGTGGAAGAAGGTCTGGCGATGCAAGAATATTTACCAAAGTGTTGTTTGACCCCGTGTCCTCAGCTTTTATATGATTTATCTGAATGTTGATTTCAAAGCGATTTCCCTTTAAGACAGTAAAGAGCAATCTAAGAATTTAGAACAATCTATTTTTTACAGAAGACCAACCTGTTCACCAGGATGTGTGATACGTGCATTTGTGATGAAAGAGATGGTATATTAAGATGAGATGTTCCCTATTGTTTTGTTGGTGTTTCCATGTGAAGTCGACTTACTCTCGCTCCTTCTCAGTGAGTCTGTCGGTGATGGTGTCCTTGATGGAGGAGCGTGAACCCTTGTGGATCACCGGATATCGAAGAGGGATCTGCAGGAAGCACGAGATCATCAGGACCAGGTGCGACGTGTAACCCAGGGCGACGGCCACGCTCCCATCATCCTTAGCTGCAGGACACAAAGTAGAAAAGAAGTCCAAGTAATCACACATTAGACAAGTGATGTTAGGCAGAGCAACACTGGTGTATGTGTTATTCCATCGATGGACTTTTTGACATCACACCAAAGCCTCTAAGAGTTTAATCTCATGCAAATTAAATTTAAAACAGTTGCCTTTTAAATTATTTTTTTTTACACCAAGAACTCCAAGGCGCACAGTCAACAATGTCTGTTTTGTTTGGACTTTGACTTTAATTACATCGAGAAAAAAAAACTGTGTTTACATACACCATATCCATATCTTGTGAATCCAAACAAAAATCTTCAAACATCAAACCAAAGATAGTTTGTGTCCACAGGAAGAAGAGCACTTGCATTCATGTGGGATAGTGTTTGGAAAAGCGATACAAAATGTGGCACAGCGCACAAAGTGCCAATAAAACATTGGCTGCAGTGGGATCCCAATTTCTCGCAGATATGTGCTTGAGAAGCAAAAGCATCACGTAAACCTATCCCCTCTGAGCCCAAATAACTTTAAGGCTGGAAAACTGGACGCCTCTGTGAACATTTCTGAGAGCAAAGAATCTCGTGTTAAGTAGAAGGAATGGTTTCAAGACAACACACTAAGTGGTTTCACATTCTCGAAAGAGCAGCAGGACACTGCTTGAGGCAAAGACTTCCAATCACCGTGGTTTCTATCTTAATGCATTGAAATAATAGACTATGGCAATAGTAATTCGTAAACTCCTTGGCTCATACAGTGTCTTTTAACACAGAAAGCCTGTGTTATATAATTACTTTTCCGGCATTTTCATACTCCATAGCACCACAAGCACCAGGAGTAAACTGCTTCCTGGCCTCTGGTGCTTTTGGGTGATGCTACACACAAACAATCAGGAATATCAGGTCAACTAAAGGACACCTTAGGGTGCCAGTGGAGACTGCTGAAATCTTGTCAGGCTGAGGTGACAAGGAAAAGCTTAGTATCGTGTAAAAGACATGAGCAGAGTGCCACTAGGATCAGGACTCTAACTGAGCCCAACCCTGGTCTCTAAAGTGGAATATCCCCCCCGTAGGCCCTCTTGAACGGATGTCAGTACCCATCCAGACAGTTCTGGACTTGATGGAGCAGACCTCACACAAATGAGAGCAGGAGTGAGCAATGGGGTAAAATGGAGAGTTAAATGCATGCTTCTCTAGTCTGTTATTTAGGGCTGGTTACCGCCACTGATTTCCTGGATCAATTTGATTCCGGTCTACAAGGTCGATTTGGGATATTTCAGTGGCGATACTAATTAGGAATTGTTAAGCTCTACACACCACAGCAGGCAACATACTAAAGTGCAACTTTACAGACTCTACAGTGACTTTTGAGTGACATTTCATTCAGATGTCTTGAGTTGAGAGTCCACGGGACCCTGTTAAAAAAAAAGCTAGCATGGCCATAGTACTCTATATACGTAGTACCAGTGGATTTCTTAGGTCCTATAGTTTCATATGATACAGACAGAGATCCAATCTGGGTTTTCTGAAACAATATTGGATCATTGTATTTTTTTTATTTCCCCAGCCCTACTCTCTACTTTCAAATGTCTCTGCATGTTGTCCTGTTAGAAGGTGAACATGAATGGCTACCTGGATTGCATTACAGCTCTTCTCAACATTCCACACACCACAAGCCACCTGACCAGGAAGGCAAAGGTAGTTAGCAGTAAATGCATTAGGATGTTCTCTGTTAGGCCTTCTTTCTTCTGCCATGACACATGCTCGTTGTTTACTCACTGCTAGGTGTCCACCTATGCAGGATTGGGAGGCAGAAGCAGACACAGGCCTCCACTTTATGGGAACAAGTGATTGCTGCAAACAGAAATGGGCTGGCTGTCACTACGGTGCACTTTACTTTGCTCCTAAAAGATGTTAACAGGTGGAGTGTGACAGCAGGGAGCGGAGGAGATTTGGAGAGGTATTTTTGAATTATGGGTTCAGAGGCCTGCTGGGTCTCACCAGCCGTGAGGAAGGGGAGCTGGAGAATGTTGAATGGACAGTGGCGAGTGTGTTCTCGGGATTAGACAAGTGGTGCGGACCAAAGCTAACCATTCATCTGAGCCACTGAGGAGGTCATAAAGTCATCGGGTTTCCCTCGCTGTGACAGCCAACCCCATTTATCAGGACACATACACTAGAACGTGACCCTTACTCTAACCTACCACACCAACAAGGGCCCGATAACAAGGGCCTTGCGGTTGAAACTGCATGCTGACAATCTTTTCTACGGCGCCTAATACTGTGTCTTTGATATTAAACCGTGTGGTTATTGTGGCTGTGTTTCACTGGGGTGGTGGCAGCAGGTACAGAAGCATCTTTTGAAAAGACCCTAGAAGACAGTGGTAGACTTAACAAGACCTCCATCGGCATCCAACAACAGATCAGAACGGCTAAGTATTAAAAAAAAAACGGAAGAATGCAAAACCAACCTAGTTCCTATTGATAGTGTGAGTGTGTGTGTGTGCGTGTGAGTTTGTGTGTGTTGTGCATGTTTCTGCTCTGCCAGGCCAACACACCTGGCTCAAAACTTTTTCTAGGTTCCAAGAGTCAAAATCATTTATTCTTCCTTTATCAGTATGTGAGGTCTTCTGCCTCCAGTTTGTAGGCACTATGCATTACAGAAACACTTTTAATTGAATTGTATTCATTTATTCCATCAGTTTTTTATTGCGCTGGATGAGAGGAGAAAGGAGAAGAATAATACAAACAAAAAAACTTGCTGAAAACACACCCACGAAGCATTGTGCGTGCGTGCTTGTTAATTAGAATTTAAAGATGGCCTTTGCTGCAGGAAACGGATTACATATGTGCTCAATTATTGCCAACTCATCTCACAAACAGTATGTGAGGCAAGGCATGTTGCTATGTGGAACTTAGTTATTATTGTGTAAAACTTGCCAGAGTTAAAATGAATGCCAACTTTTCCCAGCTAGTAAAACTACAGATGATATAATAATGTCATTATGTCTTTTATGCATTCAAATGAAATACCTGTAATTATGAAACCATGTCATTTATACATGTTAAAGACTGTAATACCTTAGTACAGTTATGCCTAACTGCTGTGTATAGTTGCGAAAGTTATGATCTCATAGATACTGCATCTATGAGATCATCAGAACTCTACATTGGCTTCTATTCACCAAACATTTATATATAACCACAACATTAAAGCGAAGGCAAAACATTTTTTCAACATACCCTACCCCAGCTCATCATTTTGTAACCATGAAACACACAAACAGTTACATCTTAAATTACCTTGAAAATCTTCAGAGTTTGGCAGCTTCACTCCGCAGATGACATAATCGGACTGATTAGCCTGTTGATAAAATAAGAAACAGATTTCATGTTAAAGACAATGATCAGACACAAACGGACCCAGACAAGATGAAACCCTGTGCAGGACGAAACACCAGCACTGCCATTGGCAGAGGCACTCGCTTTAAATCATGCCATCTTTGTGCAGTAGTGTCAGCACTTAAAGTGTTTAATTTGTATTACAAAATGTTTTAGAAAACAACGTGACTGTAATATTTATATTTATGTAATATTTATTTAATATTATGACTCTGGGTGATCTGAGCATTCTTGGGAATTGGACTATCTGAACCATTTCTGCTTGATCAAAACCTTAATAATAATTGAATTTGCGTAGCGCTTTTCCCAAGCTCAAAGCCGCTTTACAGAGTAGAAACAGTGTATAAAAAAAATTAAAATTAAAAAAGTAAGCTAAGGATAGGCAGAACAGAAAAGATGGGTCTTCAGACGGGACTGAAAAATGGTGAGGGACTCAGAGATGCGGATCTCATAGGGGAGGGAGTTCCAGAGCCTGGGAGCTGCCCTGGAAAAGGCTCTGTCCCCAAAACCTTGGTTCTTTAACCAGAGAATTCTTGTCAACAATGTGCTGTGCCGCAGTGTACATCAGGTTGAACTTACCACATCAATGGGGTAGATGTAGGAAAGCTCAGAGAGGAGCTGGCGGCAGCGGAAGGTGAGCTGGGCGTTGGACTTGAGGAACTGCTCTCTGGGGACACAAAACCAGACAGAAGGACGTCAGTGAGTAACCGGCAGGCAGAAGGAGACACAAGCTGTAGCTCCGAGTGGAGGACATGGGAAGATGTAAAGCAATGGAAGACCTAGAGAAAAAGCAGAGATGAGATCGTAGAAAAGGATTGTAGTTGGAAGCGATGGGAAGAAGTGGAAATGAGCGGTATGAAACATCCAGGCTAGTTACTGCTCTACAGGGACCCATTGTGAGGCATTAAGGAAAAAATGACAAAAAGTTTCAAAAAAGTCCGAAAGCGTGACAAAAACGCCAGGTAAAGCGACAAAAAATACGTGGAACACAATGTATTGTGAACTGAAATTGATATAAGTTTGACACATGTGCATCAAGGTAATATAAGTTGGTGAACATATAAACAATTCATGTAAAACAGAGAGGAGAATTAATCATTTATCGTACCATCATAGAGATATAATGAAAGAAAAACTTTACAATTCCAGGTTATTTCAGAAATTGAATGACTAGTATAAACCCTTTGTGCTGAATTACAATCCAAGGATTCCTGTAGATGTGCTAAAAAACGAATGAAGTAAGATGTCTCTTCCACATCCAACAGTATTATAATATCACAGAGGGAACCTATGCTGTAAGTGCAGAAGATTTAAAAGCTACGGCGGTAAAAGTTGCTTTAGAAAGAAAGAAAATAATAATTATTATATTATTATATAATCATTATATGGACAATGAAGATGTGTATGTACAATGAATTAGTTAGAGTTGTGTGAAACCCATTCCCAATGTAAAAGATCCATTACATCTCTGAAGATAAAAAAAAAATATCTATATATATATGTATACTAAATATAACAAGAGTTGTCCAGGAAGTAGCCAAGGTAGCTCAGTTGGTAGAGCAGGCGCACATATATAGAGGTTTATTCGTCTACACAGCAGCCGCAGGTTGGGGTCCGACCTGCGGCCCATTGCTGCATGTTGTTCCTCCTCTCGCTTCCCTTCCATGTCTTCATCTGGCTTATGGAAATAAGGGCCTAAAATCTGTAAAAAAAATAATCTTAAAAAAAAAAAGGAGTTGTCCAGGATGGACTGGGTGCACGGCTATTCCTGTGACTGCTCATGTCTGAGTAACATGGATGATTGGCTGCTTTGTATGAATGGCGTGTGAGTATCCTCTACAATATAGCACCCCTACTTGTGGGTAATAGCCCATCATTTCATGCAGATGAAAGGGGATTTCAAGGGGTAAATGGTTATTGAATGTGATGCACCCTCCCATCCAGGCTTCTCGCCTTACAAAGGCTTTGCCTGTGGTAAGCAGTCTCTTATCCTTTCCCTTTCCCAGTGTGCAGCTGCTTTATGAAAGTCCAGCAGGCCTTCTCTCATCTGATTGGTTAAGCCTAAGGTCCAAGCCTTTAACAAACCACTTTCCCAAAACATAAGATTGTACCCTCCCACTGCCTTTCTTAATGTATGATCACAAAGAAATTCTTTTGGTTAGGGATGTTCCAATACAAGTAGTGACTGACCGATAAATCGGCGGGCCAATTTTTTTAGTGTGTCGGCACAGGCCGATGCCAATGGGTTTTTTTCTGGCATTATTTACTGACCACACAGGCAGCTCTGTGTTGCTAGAGAGATGCTGCAGTTCACGTGTAGACCATGAACTGCCCCTCCCGCAATAACAGTGGGTTTAGAACCCTGAAAGTGTAAACATGTTGCTCTGGGTCATAGAATTAGGAATAAATGACCAGTGATAGAAGTAATGCCGACATTGTTCCGTGGTATTTGTGGGAGTTTTTTTCCGAGTAGTATTCGTTCCTTTCAACCACTGGTGACCAAAGAGGAGTTGGTTTAACACCTCATGTAGACTACACTGTTCTAGAAAGGCTAAATATTTTTAAGTTTTCAAAAAAGCCCCCTTAACTCAACAACTAAAGACTCCTGATGCCTTTCAGCTTTAATTTAGTGATATATTCTGTTTAACAGCAACCACATAACATCCTCTAGTTAACACTTTAAAAAAAGAAGATTCCAAAGATTTCTATGAAAAAACATCAACGAAAGCGATATTTCCAAAGAATGGATGTTAGGCAGATGTATAAGTGTCGGTGTTAATTTCCTGTTTGCTGGGTCTCTTGGCCCCTGCTGGCCTTCCTGGGGCTCTGGTTTACCCTCTGTGACTGCCAGGTACTTCTCAGACAAACAAAGCTGTATCCAGGGTCGGCACTCGCCGAACATGTCTCCCGGTAGGCCAAAGCAAACACAGGCCATTAGGCTTCTTAGCACAATGTGCAAACTCTCCAGGGAGCACACATAAATAGGCAGCGCCAGCCGGAAAAACATCGCCTTATTTTGACTGAGGAAGGTGAAAGGCAGGGAGTAGGGTGTAGTCCCATCACAATTTTACACGACTGAGCAACACATCGGGTCACGTCATTTAGGAGGCTTTGGGTAGTATCTGACGAGGACAAATGCATTTGATAAAGTGTGTTTTCTAAGCAGACACAAAGCAATAGATAATAACAGGGTCACACATACCTCTTGGCAGTGCATTCCTTCTGCAGCTTGGTTAAGGATTCTTTCTCCTCCTTCAGACCCTCGTGCTGAGCAGAGAATGCGTCCTCTGACAGAAAAATAAAAAATAAAGAGTAAATTGTGTGTGTGTGTGTGTGTGTGTGTGTGTGTGTGTATACAGTCAGGTGGGCCTGTGTTTGGTTGGCTGCCATCCACTCTTAAACTTAAGCAAGATCAAACAGTTCTTTTGATCAGGCTAAAACCATTTCCTTTTCACACCACATAAAACCAAACAACACGTGTATGCAAATTACAGGATTTGTCAGACTCTAAATACAGAGCCAGGCAAATAAATATAATCTGACAGATAAGGTACAGTGATGATACAGCTTGTGGAGGCAGTGTAACTGCAGTATTGGCAAGTTCACAATACCTCAGTGTAGCATAAAACCAGAAAGAAGCAAAGTACAATTTAGGGTAGTAACAGAATATCTCTCTAATCTATGTTCAAAAAGCCTCACAGATGATGAGATGGCAGGCAAATGCAACAGAAACATGGCTTACTATTCCAAATGTTTTAAATAAACAAGAGGTTTGACTATCTATTGCACATTGACTATTTCTATTTTAATGTATTTAGTGTATTAAAATGTATTAAATGGGTTCTGTTTTGCAGTAATTATTCCATATGATCCCCATTGTAATAACTAGGTACAGTAACGCAGTAATTCAGAACAACAAAACCACATGTCGGCTACATATTTTTCTCGTGCATTTCCCCCCATACTCCAGAAGAAACAGAATAAAGCAAATTTGGTCTTCTATCTTTGTTTGGAGCCTTGCGGGAATAATTAAAACATTTGGATTGCTGTCGAAACTCAAGGAGTGAGAGCAGAGACACAAAACAAAGCTCTTCAAGCCAAAAAATCACATATGCTTTATGCACAGACTATTAATATAAAAATCAGTAATGAGCTTTGTCCCCAAGGTGGCTGGCCTCCTCCTCCTCAATAAATGGCAAGAGGTTGTGTGATTCTTCAGTGTTTCCCCTTACATATCTCAACCAAATACCCACTCATTTCCATTAAAGGGGACATATAAGAAAAACCTCACTTTGTTAGTGCATGTGCACATAAATTTGGGTATCTGGAGTGCCTTCCAACCTACAAACTGTGAAATAAGACAACCCAGGCAGTTTTTTGTTGCCTAGAAAAGAAAACATGGAATTCAACATGCCATTCAGATTTGGCTCCCCTTCCTATTGCATGCAGGCTCATAACCCAAATCTCCCCAAATCTGAGTAACTCCCCCCATGGCTTGAGAACTACCTTTGGAAAAGTGTGCCATATTTTTCTCAGGCTTGTAAACATGTTCTAGTAAAAACCCAAAATACAAGTATGAACCTGAAAATGAGCAGGATATATCTCATTTAACAATCAGACAACATTAGTACAGGTATACCTATTATACCACCTTGGTAGGTAGACCGGTAAAAGAGAAGCGCATCAAGACGGCTCAAAATGTCGGAGAGATTCAGCATGACCGTTGCCAGTGCGATAAAATCGGCGTATAGCAGATGTATCAGAACGGTAAGTGTAATTAGCATCTTTATGTGTTTATGTTGTTTGTGAGCTTGTAACTGGCAGCTATGAGTGCAAGCAGTGGGGTGTTAAAAAAAAATGTCAGGTCCTCCCTCACAACAGCTGGCTCAAGGTGTTTTTTGGTCTGGTTGACCATATTGTAAACACTGTACACATGCATTGACATTTGTGTGTGACCAGCGGGGAGAAGGATGCCTAAGAGGTCCAAACTTCACTCAGGAATAAATAAGAGAAATCACACAGCACAATGCTTGAGGGTTTCCTTTCAAATGTGCATACCCCTAATGTTTACCTGGATTCCTCCATTGAAAATTGGTAAGAAAATCTTCTACAATGTCTATAGTGGAAATGTGGGTCAATTGGGTCAACGGCAACTGGCAGACAAGTGAATCGTTGCATTAAGATTCATCAAATCCCATTTTTAATCAGATGGATCACAGGAGCGGCTTTTTTAATCACATACTTCCACACACATCCAAGCAGCTCAAACTGACTCCATGAGGGTAGAAGAAGAGATACCTTGACGGAGACGGAGAAAATAAAGTTACTCAGAGGTATCTCTATCAGATTAGCAATGAAGACAGATAGACAGGGATCACACAGGCCATCCAGCTGTTGTGAGGGAGGACATGAAAACATTTTTTAACACCCCACTGCGTGGGCCTGTATTGCACTCTCGCTTTCAAGTAATGCCCAGCTCTGTCCTATCTGTTCCATCCATCTTCTCATCCTTTCATCCCTCTAACCTGTTCCATTTGGTATCACGGCATGGACACACAAAATACAGTAAATACCACGGCAGCCGCAGACATACACTACTCTGGCCACTTGTATGTCGACACACTATCTTCTATATTGAACAAAAGCAAAAGGTTTAGGATCCAAAACAACACTTGCTGGTAAATCTGCAGTTGAAAATGTATTATGGGACATAAATCAGTCAGGGAGCCTACTTTAGGTTTCTGGTTTTGGACATTGTACAGTCAGGTCCATCTGGCAGCCAACCGCAGGCTTTGAGGGATTCTGAAGGAAATAAATCTGCAAAGTAGGCAACCCCTCTTTAAGGGTTTTGTTTGCAATGGCCTAAAGTTAGTCTTTGTGTATGAATTGTAATGTTCCTAGACTGGGTGAGGTGTTCCTGAAAACTTTAAAAGTGACACTCTGATCTATCAGTGCTCACAATGGCACTGAGCATCCACGTAACGCACAGAGGCTTCGAGTGGGTTCGTCACGCAAACAGCACCAACACCAAACTGATTTAAACTTGCAGGACCAACTGCCCTGACTTCCACTGCTTCCTGAGTACAGGTCGTGTTGTGTAAGATGCTTTAGCTGCGGCTGTGGCTCATTGGTAGAGCGGTTGCCAATTGGAAGGTTGGTGTTCCATCCCTGGCCCTGCAGGCCCATGTCAAAGACACCGAAGCCCGAGTTTCCCCCAATGCGCATCGGAGTGTAAATGTGTGTGAATATCTATCTGATGAGCAAGTGGCACCTTGTACGGCAGCCTCGGCCACAGTGCATGAATGTGTGTGCATAGTGAATGGTTCCTATATGATGTAAAAGCACTTTGAGTAGTCTAGAAGACTAGGAAAGCGCTGTATAAGAACAGCTCATTTACATTTAAGGAAAAAGCTTCAGAGAGGGATGACCGCTTTCTTGTCAATATTACTTCCCCTCTGACGTAACTAGTATATCTGGAATTAAAAGTATCCACTGAAGCTATTGAGGAATGGGTATCGGCATAAATTACACAACAAAATGTTCAAAAGAAAATCCGACACATACAATCGTTAAAAAGGCACATATATATATATCGGGTTCACATTAAAAAACAGTTTATTATAAAAGCATTGTGGCGTTCAGTTTCACTTTGCAACATAATTGAGTGACCTTTTATTCATGGAGCGTTCAATGCAGCTGTTTACAATAAAAAAATAGAAATGGCTCAGATATAGAGTAAACAATGTCAACTCAAAACAGAGCAACAGACTACCACAGCCAATGCAATGAGCTAAAGAACGCTGTGACATTGTTAGAAGGAATAAACTATACTAGTGTCTGGAAACAGGTTCATCATAGAATTTTGATAATTAAAAAGATGTTAAAGTAATAATTAGGAAGAATAGTGGAAGATGGTCATTTAAATCATTGGCTGTTTAGTCACTATCGCCAAAGGAGGTAACACAAAAGGTGATTGAGCAGATAGCTCACTGATGAAAGCCCTGGCATTTCAAGTATTGTACACTGGGAAATCACAAGCGGCAAGTTAGTGATGCAATTTTCATCACCCAGCAGTGGTTGGTCAGCCAGAGAGGGTAGGCGGAGCTTAAAGGTGCCCTGCCACACATATTTCATTACTTCATGATAATATCTGGAGTTCTACTATGGACATTTTTTGTTTCAAGCCATTCTAGTGTGGTAGAGAAAGCCTGCAGGAAGACTCAGCTCGATTCGTGCCAGTTCTTATTCAAATTCAACGAGCTAAGCTGCTTGACTCCGATTGGCCAATGAGAGCATGGCTAACAGCATCCTTTACCCAGCGTAACTGGGCGAGCTCATGAATAGTAATGAGCTCAGGCAACATGACATCAGACTGACCAGCTGTTGTAACTGGTCGGATTTCTTCTCAGTGGCTAGAGCTGACGAAGGAGGTAGCAATTAATTTTCACATTCACCACATAACACAAACGCATGGGGACCTAACATATTTCACAAAATGCAAGTAAAACGTTTTGTGTGTCAGGGCACCTTTAAAGACTCTCTTTTCAACTGACTTGTGTTTGAAGTGGCTTACTGGACTTTTTGTGTCTGTGCTAGAGTTGCGAGTAAAAAAGGTTACTATGGCCGAACAAACAATGAAATCTGAAACCATTAAACTTCAAAAACAAGTTCAAAGTAAAAGAAACAAATTGTAATAATGTGCTCTTAGAGAACAACTGCTAACTGACTGACGTCACACAGGTGACACTGTTCCAATCTCTGGGAAGTATGATCCAAAACACAGCTGCACTAACACCACTTACGGCCAGTGGTGCTGCCAAAAAAAAGGAAATGGAGGAATCTTTGAGATTGTAGGCCCTATTTTAACGATTTAAGTGCACGGCAAGAATTCACCTAAACACCACCCTGTAAGACCAGCACGCCCTTGGGCGCAAAGATGGGCGCAGGTGCATTTGCCATTTAAACGACACTTGTGCCGGTCTTTGCATCGCTAGTGTGCTAGATAGGGCTTTTAATCTTTAAGGAAACCATATTGTTGGAAAACAACTGGAAACAATGAGCCTTTGTCTTCAACTTAGAATAATCTGTCACAGAGACATGTTTTTAAACCAAAGCTCTTTATGCTATATGAGAGAAAGTTTTGCATGTGACATGGAGACTGAGTGGGAAGTCAAAGGGGGGAGGACGCCGCGAAAAGACATCCTGAGTCATTACGCAGAGTGTTGGACTGCAATACCTGTCAACCCTTATCCTCAGTCAAGATGGCAGCCAGCTGAAGGAAGTAATGTAAAGCTGCTGCTAAAGGAGCCCTAATGATGATAGCTTCAATATGAGACCTTTTTCTCTGGAGGTGACAAATACCTCCTCACACCATACCTTCACTAAACTCCTTGCTCCTTACACTTGAGAACCCCAAACACTGACATTTATTGGTCAGGAGCCCTGGCTCGGTTACAGAACGTGAGAATAACTACCGTTACAAAGTACAATAAACGCCGTTCACAGCCTTGATTTATGTCATTTGCCCAAGGTGGAACGAGGAAAATTAGACTGGAGGAAATTGTGACAAGAGTGTGACCCCACCAAAAGCAAACCCATTAATCCTGGGGGGAAGGAAAGAAAGACTTTTATTTTTCAAATTCAAGACCTGAGAAGAAAGGGGGGGGGGGGGGGGAATAGTGGTCATGCTCATATGTCCTCTGTTTTCGATCGTGTGGAAGACATGAAGTGGACTCGTGAGGAGGGTGAGTATGGGTGCATTTGCAGGAATAGCGTCTATACTCAGCGTCTGTTTAAACGGAGCTGACGTTTTTCCGTGTTTATTATGCTAACGCTCTCCAGGATGGCAAAGATGGAGGACCTATACATGAAGATAAACACAGAATAGGCATCAGCAAGTCTGCAAACACATTCTAATAGTGGATGCCCAACTTTCATCTGATCTCTATCTGCTAGCTCACATGTGGGGAAAAAAGAGAAAGAGAGAGCGAGAGAGGCCAGTTTCTTGGGAATTAAAGGTTGATAAGAGTTCCTTTCTAATGGGCCCTAAGTGTGTGAGAGATGGGCAGACCACACAGCACCTGGCTGGCCCCAGATGACATCCTAAAGAACGTGACGAAGAATGGAGATTAACAGTCCAATGAGGGAGGTTCTGTGTGGATATACTGCATAGCAATGTTCTTACACATACTATTAAACTGTCAATAAAACTTACAAAGAAACCTGAATCTAATAAGCACTGGAATGTGTGAAAAGTCAACAAATGAGACGCTCGCTTCTAATTGAAGAAAGACATTCCCTTAGCCCCGAGCTTGATAAGTAGTCTTTATCAGTGATTGCCAACTACTCGTATTCTGGGGGTACTTCTGCGGTCACTTTTTTTCTTTTTCAAATTGACCAAAAAAGTTTGATTTCAACAATTTGATTAAGACAATGTGTTGCAATTGAGAGAGTGCGAACAAAGATGTCAAAACACATAACTAAAGAAATACGTAAATGCACAAGAATTTGCTAAAAAATAATGAATATAGAGTTCAAATACGAAGCTTATTAGAGTAACTGATACATAGTTTCAGTTAAAGGTAATGCATATTTAGTTGCTTAAAGTGATTGCTAAATAGTTGAGATGACTAAATGTCTAGTATTTGCCACAATTAGTACAAATGCAAACTTGACCTAACTTACCTTAACAGTGACAGTTTGTTTATATGACAAAAATAATGCAACAATTTGGGAAATTATTGTTTATGATAAAATCATATGACCACATTTGGAACATGATGGGTGGTGTTGATGAAGGGGGTACTTAAGTTCATCTGATAGGGGTGCGGGGATCTTAATGAAAAGGCTGTGAAACGCTGATCTGGATAATTAAATGGGACTAAATTTGCTTTGAGTAACAGAAAAACAAATAGAGTCCCCACAGGGAAAAGTTCCAAAAGTGAAATTTAAGCTAGAATTGATAAAATCATGTGCGTCTCCGAAGTGAAAGATGAGATCAGAGGAAGAAAACACGTTGTAGTGCCAATCTAAATATAATCAGACACAAGATCAGCTGCTGCATGAAATACTGTAAACACCTGTCTCCAAGAGTATCCTGTCTGTAATTAATGCAGAGCTTTTTCCGATAGTGAAACAAATGAATATGTGCAGGCTGATTAGAAGAGTTATACATCGAGCTGGAAGTACAGCAGAGCTCAGCAACATATGTCTTTTAGCTTTTGAGTTATGAGTCTGGAAAAGAAAAAGAAAAAGAAAGTTTTTCAGCTAGCCCTATTCAGCTGCAGCATTTCAATTTATCCTAAAATACCTTTTGCCTCTTTAAGCAGCTGAAGGATTTTTTGTTCTGTTTCCTAATAAGCACTTGTACAGTCTGGAAAAAAGCCACCAATAAGCTGCAGAGAAGGAGAGCAGCTTGTTATTTTGGCTATAGACGAAGTGGTGACAGGTAAAACGGCAGAGGATTAACAGACTTCTTTTCTTCAAGAATCACAGCACAAAAGAAACCTCTCGTCTGTGTGTGTGTGTGTGTGTGTGTGTGTTTGGTCAGACTACATGCTCATCATCTCCAATCCTCAGCCCAGGTTGGCCCTGCCCTTTCGGCCATGAACAGCTGATCTTACTGACCCAGGTTTCCAAAAATAGAGCACCTGGTCCACTCAACACTGCGATAAAACACCAGTGCCGATGACACGAGAGCCAAGAAATATCCAGTCGGTGCATCCAGAGCATTTCAGAAGGCTGCACAGGAACAGGTGCTATCCCTGACATCCAACAATCAGGCTGAAGCTTACACTGAACTTCCTTTGTAATTTTTTATTCTGATTTGATAGCTACAAGCAGTTTGTTCTTGTTCTCCAGTACAAAAGGTACTTCTGACGCAGTAAAGCCATCAGCAGACTCACTGTTCAATGCAGTAGGTGCAAACTGTGTTTTTTTTATGAGCACCATGGGAAACACATAACTAAACATTAAACAAGGCCATCTAAAGTTAAAGAAAGGAAAAACTGAAAGTTCATGTGCTGCAGCCAACGAAGAATTCACTGTTATTACATAATACAATTTGTGGGTACATGCAATTATTTAACAAGTCACTAATGTTGAGTGTTAAGAAAATAAACTATCAAAATGAACTAAATAATAACAAGTTAGGGCAAATTCCTTTTAATACCACTGATTTTTTTGACAAGCAATTAGAGTGTCGGGCAGCTCTGTGGTTTGGGAAATCAAGAAGCGATGCAGCAGTAACGTTGTGGATTGCTAGCGGAAACCGTAAAGTGCCCGTGATGACATCCAGGGGATCGCCAAACCGGCCATTCGCCGTGACGGAGTGAAGCGCATCATCGGGCTGATCTCAGGGAAGACTGGCGGTGTGCTGAAGGTGTTCCTGGAGAACAGGATCCGCCTAACACTGAGCACGCCGAGAGGAAGACAGTGATCGCCATGAAAGTGGTGTACAATCCAAAGAGCCACACACTTAATCTTAAGACTTATTACTTACATTTATAACTAAATCGGTGATCGCAGCTCAAGAAATATAAAAATATTTTCAAAAATAAAACGGAATTTGAAAATGGATTAAGAAAATTGTCCTTAAATGGCAAGTTGAGTTTCAAAAACCTTCCAGATGGGTACCTAAAGGTATTTCTGTGTACTGTACTGTGGATGTGAACTGAGTTACCATGGAGAACGTCCAGTCTCAAATACCACTTGAGCTTAAAGAAACTTGAAAAATATCCCTTTCAAAGTACATTTAAATGACATAAAAAGTGTGATTAAGCGCAAGTTAACTAGGACACTCATGCAATTAAATATCTGGAACGATTGATAGCCCTGTACTAGGAATAACTGTGTACACCTGCATTTGTGTGTGTGTGTGTGTGTGTATGTATGTGTGTGTGTGTGTGTGTGTGTGTGTGTGTGTGTGTGTGTGTGTGTGTGTGTGTGTGTGTGTGTGTGTGTGTGTGTGTGTGTGTGTACATTTGTCAACCCAAGCTTCACTAACACCGGCTTTTTACTTGCCTATGAACAGTAACAGGCAGCAGTAAAAACCCTCCTCAGAGACTTCACAGGGTTAACTAAATGACACCACTGCACAAACACTGTTGCTTTAGTGGCCTGGCACAGACTGCAAAAACCACAGGAATGGCTCCATATACTGTAACATTATGGGTACATATGCTTGCGTGTTGAGTGACTCCAATCCGCTGGCTGGGAGCGTGACAGAGGTTTTTCTGTATGCGACAACACTCTCTACTGTACTCCAAAATGAACAGGTAATACAGCACACACAGTCTACGTGCTGCTGTCAGACAGCCTTAAAGTCCTTGACCGATGTGTTTAAATTGGAGTTTCCTATACAATGAAATCACGTTGAATGTAACAAAATTGTAAATTGAGGATATATTAAGAACAGCATTTTGATAACTGAATTCCTTGTCTTGTATGTGCAGTCAGAATCCATCAGCTTAGCAATCAACCTGTCATTAAACTGAAACACTGAACATCAATGTGCACCCTGTTCACTCCTCAAGGCAGCAAAATTACATTTACAGGCCTAAAACAACTGATTATTATCGTTTAAATGAATCGATTGAACAATAGCCCATTATTCTATTTGTGTGTGCAAAAGATGAACAAAGCAATTAAGATCAGCCCATAACCTCTGTCACATCCACCATTTCACTGAGGAAAAGATCACAACAATACATGTTGTACGTGTGGTGTAAACAGGCACATCAGTCCTAGGGTTGGATGGGCATTGTGCACCCATTGGCTTTACCTTTCTTCTGAAGCTGTGCGTTGTCCTTCTGCCGCAGGTCTATCTCCCTGCCAAGCGCCTTCCTCTGCCGCTGCAGTTCACTGCGCAGCACGGCTAGCCGCAGCTGCATGCACTCCCGCTCTTTCTTCTGCTCAGAGCGAACACAAGAGAATGATATGGGGAGAAAACAGAGAAAGAGGATAAAGGAAAATATTTAGTATGTGGTCCCAGCAGTGTTTAGTATTTATTACCCTTTATATAGACTGGCTATGTTCACATAGATTTTTTGCACATGTAGAGTGCTAATTATTGCCGTCACTATTCCAGAATCAAGTGTCCAAACTGGGAAAGGACTTTATAATTCAGATAATTTCACTGAGCCCTGGAATCAGTGTCCCAAGCAAAGCCAGTTGTTGTCGGAAACAGGGTGGAAGATGAGAATAGACGCCTCGGTACGTCACTCAGTATGATACTGCAAAGTAAACACTATAAGCGAATGCTTGGCAATAACAGAACAATGCTTAAAATATAAATGAACCATTTTAATTAAAGCACTCTACAAAGAGTAGATACCTTAAAATCAGCATAAGAAAACAGAGGTGTGGTTAAAGCAGGAACAACTCATTTTGAATTGACTTAAGATGGGTATGTTTTTTTTTCTGTTGTCTGTTTTTGTATAGTGGCGCTGAGTTTTCACCCTGGAAGATTAATAAAATATTTTCTATAGTTTCAGATCTTATCAAATGTATATATCAATCAATAGGAGTAATTCCCACAGATTCTTTAATCCGTAGCTGATTCTTACTGCTACAAGACATAGAGAACCATGGCACATGCAAGCTTGTGGACGTGTAGTACACAAACCCGAAGTAGACCACAATAAAGCCATCAACTCCAGATGAGTGTATGTCATTGTCCACATCTTTTGGCTGGTGGCTCTCTCACCACATTCCCCCTGACCAGCAGCACCATCAGAGTGCAGTCATTAGTCAACATCTTTCTCTCTCTCTAGGGCATGAATCCGGCGGATGAATCAGGCTTCATGTCTCTATTGGGGGGGGCAAAATCTAATAAGAAACTGCACCAGGGATTTGTGGACTGATGGATATGGATGTGGTATACAGTAGATGAGGGGGATAGACAGAGGTCAACAGAAAAAGAAAAAAAAGATAAGTTGGGGGTAAATAAATAGGGCAACTTCAAAACATGCAAAGAGAGATTTAAGAGGCGAGGTCTAGACAATAATGACAAAGAAATGTACATGGAGATTCAACAAAGAATGACATGTATAAGGAAGAGTTGGGAGGGAGAGAGGGAGGGAGGGAGGGAGCTTGCTGGCAGGATAACAGAGATTCACCCTTGTTATTCATCCTGTAGTTTGTGAGCAGGGACCATGGCATCGCATACACCCTTAGATAGTGATCGTGGCCTGGATCAGCGAAAACAAAGACATGCTCCTTCTTGAAGACTTCTGAGGGATTTGTAACGAAAACAGAGAGTGGTATCTGTCACAGAGCGAGAGAGAAGACAGATAGAGCCTTCATCTCTCCTATGTGTCACCCTCTGATGCTCGCATGTTAACCACCATTGGCTTTGGCACGAACCATGAGCCTCACTTTTACTGAGCGACATGGTTCGCAAGTGGGTCAAAGCCATGTCAGCGTGCGTGTGTGTGTGTGTGTGTGTGTGCGTGCGTGAGACTGCAACAATCCACGAGGGCACGTCTGACTCCTACTGAACATCAAACAGCAAAGAGTCAGCTGAGTAAATAAGCAGCAGGCGTGGGGGGCATGATATAACCCAGCAGATTAATGGCAGAGTGTGGGTGAGAGGGTGAAAGGGCCATGTGCTGGGGTTAGTGGCCTCCACTCTGCCCCCCTTTGATCCATGCTCACTATGACGTGCACAGAAGGATAGTACTGAGCTTTCCAAAGGCAGAGAGGGAAACCCTTAGAAGAGCCACACAATGCTCCCCTCACTCTTGCCGGGTTCTTTTAACGGAAAGGTAGAAGACCAGGATTATGTGATTATTAGCTAATGTGAGCTCTGAAAAGGGTTTTGAGGAATGTTTCAATGTGGGGGAAATATCAGAGACGAGTTTTTGAAAGGGATCCTTTGTGGCAAAAGAATGGAGCCTCAATGTTTTTGCGGGAAGACTTGAAAAGGAGCTATGGAGGCTATGGTGGAGCTACTTTAATAGATGGGGCGAGGGTCTGAGAAAAGGAACAAAAAAATATCAAAAGCCGATGAGAACAGGATGGAAAGCAACAGCTGTAACAGCTGTCTAAAGAGGCCCTCTAAAAAGGCACTCACAAACTTTAAAAAAGGTGTATACACATACACACTCCCACGTAAATTTAAAACACACAAAAAATATGTGCTTTTTCCAAAGGCGTGTATACCTGGAGGGTAAACACACTGCACTGTCACCGACCCGGGGCTTTTATAACAGCAGAAGGCACGGGATGTTTTTAAAGTGAATGTTTACAATAAACACAATGTCAAACCTGGGATCAGTGCTCGGTTTTCACAGCTGTGTGGCTGCCAATTCCAAAAATGTTAAATATGCTTTCTTGCTTTTGCTGTGGATCCTAGTCGAGGATATGACAGGAGGTGGAAACATAAACAGTGGGTTTTGGTCAAAGCGTTATCATTTAGGCACGCAGGATATTGCTCTCTCCACTTTTCACTTTAGCCATCAAAACAAAAAGATAGCTGCCCTAAGGGTATAATTACATCTTACATTACTTTACAATTACACATTGGGATTTGGGTTATAAAAGCTCTTTAATCTCACAGTGCAGTCTGCTGAAGTTTGTTGTTAGTGTAGAACCCAATGGGCCAGTTTTGCTGGTCACAGTTATAACTGCTCCTGGTGAACATTCTTTGAAAACATCCATTCTCATATTGCACCTCGTCTTCACATTTTCGCTAAAATCGCATATGAAGAAACAACAACGCCGAGTGTTACGGAAAATGAGCAAATAAGCGGCCTTAGCGCTGCTGCTGTTTTAAAGCCAAGTTGCTGATGAGTGTGAGAATCTGCTGATGGGTGGGTGGCTGTGTGCTCACCCGCTCCGTGCAGGTTGCAGTCGTCCTTAGCTTTTCCTCGATCTCCTTCCCGATCTTTTGCACTGTCACTTGGGTCTGCTTGATGGCTCTCTGGGCTGTGTGAAGTCTGTAGGAGAAGAAGAAGAACAAAAAGTCACCAATCCAGATCAATGTTTAAACCACACACCGGACCACAAGAACAACCGCAGGCTAAAACTGTGTTTCCAAGAGGCCACTAAATTGACTGGCTGCGTCACTGTTATGACACCAGCAATTTATTTCATTTGGCTTGGAAATGCACTGTGACTGAGGCCATCCTAAGAATTATGATGGTCTCCATGTGAAAAAGTCCTTGTGCAGCGTGTTTGTTATCCCTCCTTGTTTCTTTTTCTGATTTACTGGGGGTTGATCTTCATTGTTTCTGTCCAGACTGCGGATACTCATAAACTGTAGGAATAATGGGGAATTCTGACATTAAACAAAAAGGACAAAAACAATATCGAGAACATTCCTAATAATACAAGTTAACAGTTCATTTGACCAGACTTCGTAAATACCATAGACCACAAATATCACAACATAGGTTTAATCACTAGTATTTTCTAATAATCTGACCACAATGTGAGATCAAACGTTGCTCGATAGACCTGAACCCATCAGTCCAAGGAAGAGAAGACAACCATCAAAAGGGCACATCATAAATCTATAACCACAACAATGGAGGCCTAATTCCAAATGCCATGTCTGTTATTATTAAAATAGGAAACAGCAACATCAGGACACAAATGACAAGCCAGCGCATTATTAAGAGCATCAATCACAGGGGCAATAGACTCCCAAGTGTGTTTTCTTTAAGTCCAAAAGCCCATAGAAAGAGAGATAAACCTCCCTCAACACAAGCCGAGGGACTCCAACAACACAGCTACAGACACCAATCCCAAATGGTGGGAATGACAGACAAAGGTGGAAATGGCGAAAAAGCATTCATACTGTCAGAGCGGTGTTGGATCATCCACTTTGTCATGACGGTTGGGGTTCCCTTTCTTTCTTGAGATTGAACTATCTGTGCCCAAAATAAAGATGTGATTAGCTCCTATCTTCTTCTTAGCATGTTTCTTTCTCTCCGAGCCCTAACCCTGTTGTTGGGCTCATAAAGGTGGGGTGAATATGGTTTGCCTTAGGTATGCACTTGCAATGTGTTTTCAAGATTTTGCCACTTGGTTGGGTTTAGCAAAAGAGGCTCCTTTTAACAGGCTTCCAGCTTTTTTGTTATGTAATTACCTCTAGATGTGATTGCCTCTTCCTGGCAACCAACACAGGGAAAAAAAAAATTCTATGAAGATGTAAATAACGCATGAACATCATTGCATATTTTCTGCCCACATTTTCTAATCTGTCTCAGGTGAAAGCGATAGCAGTCGGAGATAGTCCTTTGGAACATCAGGGCACATCTGTTGTGACAGCTTCATCAGTTTAGGTGATTACCGATATGGCCTTTTCCCCTCAGTGAGAATAGTTATCTCCTCTCTCCTTTTCACGCATGTCCGCCGCCTTATCATTCCCTGAGTCTTGGCCTAACACCTGCCCATCAGGCTCTGTCACAGCCTATGGACCTGGAGGAGGCCATGGCGCGGGGGGGGGGGGGGGGGGGGGGGGGGGGGGGGGGGGGGGGCATGACAACTTTCCTCTTCCTAGGCATGAGGGGTAACTTACAACTCTGCCGCGGGTTATTTGCAGGAAGTTATGACTGAGCCTGTGCACTCAACCCTTCGTGCAGATAAAAATCTGAAAAACAATAACATTTTCTCCTTTGACTGTGGCACCAGACCCTGCAGGGGTGTCAGATGAAACTTGTGCTTTTGACACGTCCAGATTTGTTGATAAACAAATTTGTGAGGTATAGTAAAAAACGTAATGCTACAATGTCAAATGTAGCAATGTGCAATCAAGTAAATGAAAATGGATAAAACTGATGACATTTCATCTTTTTTTTTAAGTCCTACAAAAAAAAATTAAAAAAAAGATTTGTACCGTAATGTTGGTAATTTCTTTTTCTCAATGCAACTACTTTTTTTCATGTACACTTCTGGTGTGATAAATCTGAGTTTGCTTCTCAGTTTGCTAATCACTTCTTAGACAAAGCTTTGACTGTGACATATACAGTATTTGTCACACACAGGTTTAAATGAAATGTTTAGTCTGAGGATTTTATCCATGCTTAAGCCTAAAACATGCTTGTTAAGGTCACCTTCTCTCACAGTAACCTTCCATGTCAGAGGCCCAGTCATGTCTAAAGGTGTAGAATTGGCTTCTTAGAGCATAAAACATGAGATAGTCGCAATGTAATGTAATTTGATAGAGTAGATCAACAGCCTTTATGTGTTTTGCCTAATTGTTTTATGTATGTCTTATGATTCTAGCCATCTTTGGGTGTTTTCTTTCTGCACTCTTGCCTAAACCCTAAGTCGTTGTTCATTATCCCATCCTCTTTCAGTCACTCTGTTTTCTGATTTGTACCTGTCTGGAGACAGTAACTTTTAAATAAAAATCAACACATTTAAAAAACAAAACAAAAAAAACATTGAGCACGGAATGGTTCTAGAGAGAATGGCAATGCATCCAAGAATCGATTATTTTTCCACCTCTATTAGGAACCAGCACTGAATTCCTGTTATCTGTACCACCCGTTTTGAACAGATACTCAGCCGTATGTAGCAATGTTTCTTGAACATGGAGGTCTTGAATGTCAACACGCCAACTCTGCAAACCAGCAGATAATGCACACATTGTCCCCTCCTATCAAACATCTACAATCAAATGTAGGTGAATCAATCAACAGGTTCAAACTCAGTAGACAGATTCAATGGCTGCTACCCTTTAACAAAGCAGGCTTTAAAATGGACTAAACGTCTTCTAGCTGTGCATCACATGCACGTGGACCCAATGCACTTGTCAAACAAACCCGGGTCACGGGAAACAAGCTCAAGGACTAATGACTGTACTGAATTCATTTCCAGCAACAATGTTTCAAGCCCCACAGGGTGAATAGGGCAGGCGATTGAGCATATCAAAACAAGCTCGGAGACGTTTTGTGACAACAAATTGAGGATAATGTCCCTCTATTGCAGGGACAAAACAGACAAGCCCCACATTAGGAAAAACACAACAAACTAAACTTCTGAATTCCGCCTTTATCTCATAGCTAAAGAATGTCAACACATTTAACCAATTGTTATTCACCTCACATCACTATTGTCTACGTCATTGAATGGGAGATAAGATTACTGGAGTTTCTTTAGCCAGCATGCATGCACTTCTATTCCTTTAGGCTGTTTTCTGTGGGGATCTGCGGAGTGGCTATAAGTCGTGTTTACATGACAACTACAACAGAGATGCAAGGACACCACAGAGATTGTGAGAAAAGATATGTGTAATCCTAAAGGGTCAGAAAGGGGTCACACACACTGCAGATAATTGTGGAAGTCTGGTAACTCAGTCATGAGCATTAGCTCCTTGCCCTTGTCTTACACTAAAAATCTCAAACTGTTAGTCATGGTTATTTACGCTGCCTGGTGGAGGGAGCCAAATAATACACACAAAAGCTTTTTGAAAAGATTTTAAGCTATAGTACGTAGTATCTGTCTCCCCCATGAGGAATTCTAAGTAATGACAGATAAAAACTCATGGTTATTATCTTCTCTTGTATTGGACATCCATTCAAATAAAATAAAAATGATGCACCAACGCTTTAAGTTTATTGAACAAAAATCTCAGAGATTTGTATCAGTCAACACCTACTGTCTTTTGTGTGGGAAGCCTATAAACTGTTACAGTAAGCCACCCCATCACTGTTGGAATAGTCCAATATGCAGCTCAATAACGACTTCTAGCACCAGTCCTATCTACGTTTTCTTCAACGTCTTAATGCTCAAACTAAAAACCTTTTTCTAGTAAGAAAGGGGAATGTACTTGAGAAGTGAAGGAACGACTACACCTGCATTAGTTGCATCCTCAAAAATAAAATGAAAACAAATTATAATAAAAAGAACTTTGTTGAACAGCTGGATCATCTTCATCCCTGCCTTGGCTTTCTTTCTGCCCAGACAGAGGCCCAGCACTATGTAGGATGCGGCTTAGGCTTGATCTCAGCCTGGACCCTCTGGAAGAGACAAGACTTTGCTGATTGATGATCTGTTCACTCTCTTCATATTTCCATCTGAGCCGTGTTGTGTTTGCTAGCCCAGATCACCATGTTACTCACACAGTCGATGGGTTTTGTCAACCGGAGGCCCGCTGAAAAGCAGACTGTGAATCTTCTAGCAAATTGCCGTCATTAATCAAACCGGTGCATTCTCAGCAAAGCAGCTCCACTAAAGCACTGCACTGAGAAAGACGCTTTGTACTGGGCCAAGACAGATAGTTGACTGGGAATATCTGACACTCAGGGTGTCCCCTGGGGACATGCATTAAAAACACAATAAAAATGCCACTTTTCAAACCATTACATAATGAAAAAAGACAATGCATAGTGAAACATCAGCAGCACTTAAATGCGGGTGATATGAAACATATATCCACCAAGTAGGTGAACCAATAACATAAGCAGAGGTTTCACCACAAAGCACGGTTCCACGAGCAGCACTCCACCGGGATACTTCAGAGAGTTAATGCACTTTGACAAAGGCAAAGTAGCGCGGGTCAGAAAGTAGTATATATGTGTTCCATGGGGATAATCCCTGTTGGGAGTGTAGAGTATTTGATGAATCATTCTACAGTACATAATCATAAACCATGTGCAAATGAGTGTGCCGAGCCAAAAGTAACTCTGACGGGTGAGGAGGCGCAGGCAGATCAGTGTGTGGGAAGAGGGGGATCAATGCAACTGTGTTAAACTCCGCAGAGTCCCACTGGGTGCGGCCAGAAGAAGAGGAGGTGGAAGAAAAGCTGCAATAATGTAAGAGGCAAGAGCAAAGGTCAAAAATGTTATGATTCAAACTGGGTTTTTTTTCCTGCAAGCTGCTGGGGAGGCTATGGTATCCTCTCATAAACATTAAACATAAACCATGACCACTCTAGATGAGGGAGCGCTGTTTAAGTTCAGCCTGGTTTTCCCGATACTGCAACGGCCACTGATGTTTTTATGTCCCCCTATTTAATTCTTATAGTTGGAAAATGTAAGTGGAAGCCTCGAAAATGGTCATAATGACAGGTTCCTTGTCTTATTTTGGAATCGTTAATCTCAAAACCTTCCAGATTCACATTTATTTAGGTAAAACTGGGGCATAATTATGTTGTTATGTGATAAGGCCATGATCACATAGTTTCCCTCTGGGGAAGCCCTGGTGGTGATGAAAGTAGAGTTTACAATCTACCACACTAAATATAAATGTGGAACAACAAGGCCAAGTTTGTCAACTGATGCCAGAACAGTCATGTGTCGTCTAAAGTTCTTTATTACTGCACCGTGGTTCCCCTTTAAACGGGCAACTTCCTTGGCAAATCTTTGTCTTCTTCTTGTGGTGTAAATTTGCATTGCAACCATTTTATCAATTGATTCTAATCACAATCTCAAGTCCGTCACTGGCCTAATGATGAAGTGCCTTCGTTGGGACAGACTGCTTAAAATCTCCAACAAATACAATGTAGACTACAGGCTTTGTGACTATGAATAAAGTCGGAGGCCAGAAGAGTTTCCCTGAAAATGGGTCAAAAATGTCAACTTTCCTATGGCACCATCTGCTGGAAAACAAATGCCAAAGACAAATATGCAACACCTATAACAGGAGGAAGTGTAGTCACATGAGCAATTATGCAAGAGATCAAATAAAAGATCTAATTCAAAAATATCCGTTGTGGGTTCAAATAAAGTAAATATACTGTAGAGCACTCTTCGTCAATAATCCACTGCACGTGACCAAAAAGGTAATAATGCATGTACATTTGTTATGCTAATTAGATGTGATACTGCTACACGGCATGAATCTTACCTGAGCAAAGAGAACACACTGTAGGAGTTTCTGACTGAACTCTGGTCGACTTGAAGCAGACTGTTTTTCTTCCGCTCTGACTGGTCCTGTAACAGCCATATGTGAGTGTTTCAGTGCAGAGGCCAAACAGTGTCCCAATACAACCAAGGAGATTAGGACTGGGTACTCAATAATGATGCAGAACCTGGCAAGAATTAACAAAAGGCTGTACCTTATGATCAAAGTCAGCTGCATAGTAGCCATCATTCAATCCAAATATTATCTCATTTGGATTCCTGGACCGAATCTGTGGACAAAGCGAGGCAGTACGGGCTCATTGCAGGGAGACGGAGAGAACAAAGAACAGCGGGCAGCTGGCTGTGTATGACACGGTGCTATCTGTTTACGAGCTTTGAAAATAGTCTCACTGGGAAAGAATGACAATAACATTGAGTTCTTTGACTGAATTTTAGGATAGCTTTGAGGATAGCTCATAAAAAACAGTGTCAATGTGCAAAACTCTTAACTCAAAGAGTGCAAATATGACTGGGAGGGTATTCAATCCTCACAACACAGACACCTCACATTAGCACAGGTTTCAGCGCTTATTACTTAGTGTATGGATCAGTGAATCCATTTGTCTGCAAAGTATTGCAACATAATTGATAATTACTCTCCGGATAGATCATTCTTACTTCAAATTATGACTCTTTTATTGATGCATGTTTTTTTTTTTTTTTTATTAATCTAAACTTTTGGCTTTTATTTGACAGGAAACCTGAGGACAGCAAAGGGACGTGGGTCAAACTTGAACTCGGGCCGCCGTTCTAAGGACTGAGCCTGTACATGGGACACAGACAAAAGGGGAGAGAGAGGGGGAATGACATGTAGCAAATGGCCACAGGGCGGAGTCGAACCCGCGGCCGCTGCGTCGAGGAGTAAACCTCTATATATGGGCGTCTGTTCTACCAGGTCAGGCGCACACATTAACATTAAGTGTTTTGCCCACTGAAACTCTGTTGTCAAAATGTGTTGTTTTTTTTTAGATAGTAAAACAATTAGATTAGTTTGATACATGCCATCTAGATGCGTACAAACTGAATGATTGATTGAAAACTTTATTGAGCAACAATCAAGAGGTGTTCAAAAGGATAAAAACACAATAAAGCATAAAGGCTTGTTTCCATTGTGGTCCAAAAACCAGCTGTCCTCATAGGTTTGCTCTCCACTTACAGCACTTCCATTGTAGCCTGTGCCTACAACACAGGGACCCTTGTGACACGAGCGTATGTTATACAAATAAAGATGATCATTTGTATGTGTGTGGTTGCTGACCTGCTGCCCTGTGTATCTGAGGCCATCCAGATTGACCTTCCATTCTATGAGGAGCTGGTACTGTTCCTCCTGTCCTCCCCAGATCCTCACCACGAAGCAAGACACCGAGGTGTCCAGAAGGTCCGGCAGCATGCCAAAGTCCAGGCTCCGCCACGTCGGATTCTGACAAACACACACACACACAGACACACACGCCACGGTTTGCAGTCACTTGGTGAGGCTAATCAGTTTAGTAAGAGTGCATTAAAGGGGAATTCCGGGCAATTTCTATGTGAATCTGGATCACTATAAATATGCGAGTACTTTTAATTGAAGAAAAAGAAAATGAATTGGTGCGAGTCAACACTGAGTAGCTGCAGGTAAGTGTAGCTTCCACTGAGCTAAAACATCTGATAACGGGGCAAGTTTTAGACTGCCTTTGTGCATCTTAACAGACACACAATGCAATAAGTATGTCTGTATAACACAAACAGGGCCCTTACGTAAGATCAAGATGCCTTTTCAACTCAGACGTTGTTTTAATTCACCTACCCTGTCTTGATCTTACCAGTGGGTAGCTTGCTTGCCTGGTTAGCTGCTAGAGCTAGCTGTTAACTGCTAGCTGTTAGCTGCTATTGATAAGTGTGTTCAGCTAGGCTTTTGTGAAAATCCTAACGCAGCAGTTCCGTGTGTATTTGTAGCTCATCCATGTAGTGTATGATCGATCTGAAGATGGTGAGTAAGTGGCTTTGCGGTGTCGATCTGAGCTTTAGCCGAGCAGGCAGCCTTTGTCTCACAATCTTCCTCACCTCCCGCAACCAACAACAATCCCCCGAGCGCCCGGTGGTGTAGTGGGTGTCCCCCATGCCTTTGCAGCGACAAATTGTAGTTTATTTCCTCCTCAAAAATAGGTATTTGAGCACTGTAAAATATGCATGTGGCTTTCACAGTAATAATGTTACTGCCAGCTGTAGCTGGCGCTTGGAGCAGCTGCTTCATCCGCCTATTGCACCTCTCTGTCTGGTTCTTTCCAACTATTGCGAGGCGATTTCTTCGTCTGTATTCACAGGTTTGAATAAATAAGGACGACCATCAAACTCGAAAGGCTCTTCTGTGTGTTGTATATCTGCTATATTCTACTAGTTACATTACTCCAAGCATCTTCCCTTGTGAACAACTGCGCTCTTCACACACAAGATCTGCACACTACTGTTTAGCTACCTTTTCCTGCAACAACTGAATTCTCAGGAGACAGCGCAAGGGAACTTAGCCTCCAGTGCCGTTATTAGCTGTTAGCTGCTAGTGATAAGTGTGTTCAGCCATGGTTTTTATGAAAATCATAAAGCAGCAGTTCTGTGTGTATTTGTACTTCATCCATTTTGTGTATGATCGATCTGGCGTTGGTGAGTAGGAAGCTTGGCAATGTCAATCTGTGTGCTTGTTCCCTTAGCCTTCGTCCCCGTCTTCCTCGCCTCCGGAGCGCCCGCTGGTGTGGTGGGTGTCCTCTATGCCTTCGCGCTGACAAATTGTAGTTTTTTTCCTCCTCAAAATAGGTAATTCCACGTAGTTAAATAGTTACTGATATGGTCATAACTACTACAGTGCTCAATTGCCTATTTTTGCAACAAATACACACGGAACTGCTGCCTTATGATTTTTTGCAAGGGCCTGGCTGAACACACTTATCAATAGCATCTAACAGCTAGCAGCTAACCAGGCAAGCTACCCACATTTTTAGATAGTAGCATGGTAGGTGGGTAGGTTTGTTTTTTAATCAAAAGTACCCATGTCTTTATAGCAATCAAGATTAACACAAAAAATTGCAGAAATTCTCCTTTAATATCTGACATAACTGATCAGGAAAATAACTTAAATCAAACTTAAGCTAAAACTGAAGCTATACAAGACAATACAAGCATGTGGTTGTTGTTTTTTTAGGAGAACATCAAAAATGAATGGTACCTGTCAAATTCAATGAGCCATATACACTCACCGGCCACTTTATTAGGTACACCTGTCCAACTGCTCGTTAACACTTAATTTCTAAGCAGCCAATC
>NC_048419.1:5523642-5528079 GCF_013103735.1 Etheostoma cragini | reverse complement strand
CACAGCCTACCTGAGTATTGTTGCTGACCATGTCCATCCCTTTATGACCATAATGTACCCAACTTCTGATGGCTACTCAGAAGTTGGGTACTAAACTTCTGAGTAGCCATCAGAAGGATAATGCGCCATGTCATAAAGCTGGAATCATCACAGACTGGTTTCTTGAACATGACAATGAGTTTGCTGTACTCAAATGGCCTCCACAGTCACCAGATCTCAATCCAATAGAGCATCTTTGGGATGTGGTGGACCGGGAGATTCGCATCATGGATGTGCAGCCGACAAATCTGCGGCAACTGTGTGATTCCGTCATGTCAATATGGACCAAACTCCCTGAGGAATGCTTCCAGCACCTTGTTGAATCTATGCCACAAAGAATTGAGGCAGCTCTGAAGGCAAAAGGGGGTCCAACCCGTTACTAGCATGGGGTACCTAATAAAGTGGCCGGTGAGTGTACATTGTAAAGTAATTGAATCATTGTGTTCAACATTAACCTTAAAGTCTGAACCCTACTGTCCTTGATCTCCCAGACTGACAGCACTAAGTACTGCTTCCACGAAGCACTGTAGCCATTTACATCATTCAATTATATACCATTTCCCTCCATCAGAGAGAAAATCTCTTGCTCCTCGGGTCACTTTTCAAGGACAGTCAGGAGAGGAATGTTACAAGCAGAAGTACAATCCACAGGGTGGGGAGGGCGGTAGAAAACAGAACTAGCGAGAGTCAGTAGCGGAAGCAAAAGGTACATAGCAGTTAGAATGAAAACAGGAAGTCCAACAGGAAACGTTTTCCTAGACAACTGATGACGGGAAGGAGAAGCTGGGCTGAGAGATGACAGAAGTCATTACTCCTGCAGTGCATTTTACAGTCTGCAGAGGTAGGATGCCTGGAAAGCGCCGAAAGCCCAACAGTAATGGCTTACTGGCTCTGGCTGCTTGCTTCTATAGCTTCCTGCATCTGCCACGCAAATAGGAGTAGAACAGCCAAAGAATCATGGGTAATTTACACAACTGACCAAGAGAGAACGTTGTGCAAGGGAACAGCACATAACACACTTATTCAATTCATGCAAGTCTGACATTTTATTCAACAGAGCAGGTTTCACAGCATGACCGTACTTTGATGTTTGAAAACCACTTTAAGTAAGGTTATAGTAAAACAAAAAGTCCAAAGGTGTCACTGACAGATAGGCAGCAGGTATAAATGCTATAAATACTACAGGAAGCTTGTCTTCCGTCATTGTGGCACTGCACATAACGGGCGGTGTACTAACACATCGGTGGGCTGCCGGTAATGACAACATTCTGAACCTCTCCAGGAGGCAGACAGGAATAGTTTCAAGGTTTCAGTAAGTATACTCACCAGCGAGTCTCGTATGACTTCACTCTTGTAAAAATCTAGAAAGACATCAGAGAATCCTGGTTAAAAGAAGGTAGAAAACGCTCATACACAACCAACTGGGTTACCCTAAAACGCAATTCACAGAAGCTCAGTATTTATTTGTGACTTTAAACCAGATCCTGCCGAACAGCGGATATGCAAGGTTGTAGTGATTATGTGACTTTATTGGATAAAGGACATGTTTGGATTTACAGGCGGGAGCCATACATTTATAAAAAATAAAAACATTTAAATGGATAATCTTTAAAAGGGGCACTATGAGTTCCTGCATGGTTCAGTGCAATTTCTTTTTTTGCCTCAAATAGTAGGCATCTCTCTTTGATCCGCTAGCTGCCCGCCATGCAGAAACCATGCAGGAAACCATAGTACATCTTTAAATAAAAATGCCTGCAGAACAGAGTGTCTTGCTAGTTCAATGTCCATGCTGCTGCTCCACACAGTGCAGAGAAATATGATGCGCGTTTTAAAAGTATAAAAACAGACCGAGCATTGTTACCCACTGTCAGCTCTCCCATAGAGGAGACACAGGGTGGACAGTGTGTGTGTGGGAGGGGTGTTAACACGGACCTCTAGAGATGCGGTCTCCTATGCAGAGGTGGAGGGTGAAGTAAGTGTCCAGCAGCGGGGAGCCATTCTTGTTGACAATGTTTCTGGCCGCGATGCTCCGAAGATGACGCAACCGTCTCTGTTTGGCAGAGGGAAATATAGAAAGAGATAGAGAGAGTGAGGATGGATTTAAAAACAAAGAACATATCAGGGCTGCAGTGTTCAGTTTCATTCTTATCAAGTGATGGTCTTAACACGGCAAGAGCTTCCCTCAAGAGCGCCAACCAAATGGATTGTTCGCCGTGCGTTGACAGATTGCTGGACACAACGGCGTGAGACAGGTGTGAGAGAGACGCCAGCGTGGAGTACCTTCTACTTCCTGGCTACAGACTGTGTCTGAAACAGTTTTTTCTTGTCAAGCCAAAGTAGCATTATACACTAGGGCTACACAATTAATTGCAACTGTATCAAAATCGCAATATGGACTAGTGCAATATCCAAATTGCAGGGTGGCGCAATATTTGTTAATGGCAAAATGTGTGTCGAACCATTCTGAATGAAGTACCAGTCGACAAATATTATACTACAGCCTGAAGAAAAAAATCTTTGTTTGGCATAGATCCTTGCAAAAATCACGCTATCAAAAATATCAAATATCAAAAATATCAAAATGGACAAATACGGTCCGTGCAAACAAGGCTTGGACAATACATAAACGAATTAATTAATGTGTGCAAGTGTAATTGTTAAGAAGGAGCCTTTTTTTTAATCCTCATATCGTGCAGCCCTACGACACACCATCACCTTGTTTGGATCGACTTACAGCTCTGAGTCAGCTTTCTCCGCTATGAACCTTAAAACCTAAAAGCACGGGTCGGGACTGAAAATGAGCACCTAGACATGACTGTCACACAAATGTATGAGAACGGCACTAACTCCATTTAAGCCAGGATTTGACTGCAGGGCAGTCACAGGCCCATACCTCTCTCTAGGAAAGGAAGAAGTACAGAAAAAAAAAAAAAAGTAAAAACATCAAGAGAAAAGGAGGCTGCTGGAAGTTGAACAAGCCTGTGCTTGCACTTTTTCTAAAAAATATATATATATATATATATATATATATATATATATTTCTTTTTCTTTAATGTATTTTATTCTATTTTCTGTTTTATTTTACTGTAACTGTAGGCTTTAAGTTTATTGTGATAGGACTAGGCCTGCACGAGTAAATTTAATTATATTAAATAACTTTGATTATTTATTATCATCTTTTTTTAAATGTTTTTTACTTTTTTATTAAATGACCTCAATTCTCATTTGACTTTACGAGCCGACTGCATCACTAACTCTACTACTTTCTTCTGTGAGCTTTAAACATAGACTGTATAACAGGTTTTAAAGCTCTGTAATGCTCCCCCTTCTCTTCATTAAAGCCTCTATGGTCACAGGCTCGTGGGGACGCCCAATGAGCTATAGGTGCCAAAAAAATCTTTGTTTGTTACTGCAAATTTGTTTTGTTTTGTCACGGTTCATGTGTGCAATAAACATTACACTTTGTGTACAACAAAAGTTGTAGCAGAGAATGGTGATATCAAATTCTCTGCAAAAAAATCGTGATTCATATTTTTCCCTGAATCGTGCAGGCCTAGTTAGGAGTATTTTTTATTTCTGGTCAAGATAGCTTTTTGTTTTGTTTTTCCTAAAAGTACAACATATCTGCCAGTTAAAAGTACCCTACTTAAAAAAAAATTGAAAAAACACATTTTGTTGATGATTTGGAAACGTGGGTTGATTTTATTTGATACACAGGGAAAGGCTGTAGGACGTAATTCAGACATTATGACGTTCGGACCTTTGCTGGGAGGAAATCTTATTAGCTGGACCTGAATATTATTAATTGAAGACTCCTGCTATATATTTTCAACCTAAAATAGCAGTTGTTTCTCATGCACGGAGGCACAACCAGCTGTGAGAGTCTGCTGGGTGTCAGCCATTCAAATTACAGAAGCATGACATCTCCATGGTAGCATTGCGTAGCCAGTTAACTCGGCAGACGTGGTCAGTCGTGACAGTCACATGAGAAGGATATCGACATTGTTTAGCTCTAGAATGATTTATCAAAGAATCTACACATCACAATGAGCCAACTATGGAAAAGCCATAATTCAAAATGTTTTCCACGAAAAACAAGGCTCAGTTTATCAGTTTGTTTTAGAGCCAGCATACTAGAGATGCACAGTTAGGACAAGTAAACACTTTAAAAGATAAATGCCTACCATTATATGGCTTAGGCGCAGAACCCAAGCTGTTTTGGGCACTACATAAGGCAAATAAATGTAGCTAAAGGATTGTTCTCAGAGCTAATGATTTAGTTGGTCTCCAGTAGATTTCTTTAGCAAATATTTTCTTTAACCTTTTTATGTAATATTTGTTTTTTATGTGCTATAGCTTTTCTTTTTTTACATTTTATGCACATATATGGTTATAATA
>NC_048419.1:5508145-5523632 GCF_013103735.1 Etheostoma cragini | reverse complement strand
CCCTCTCCAAGCCGAGGGAAAACACTGTATAAGAAATTGGTGAGTATCTATGTTTGAATTCAAAGTCCATCTTCCAAAGATCTCTGTGCAGCAGAATTTGGTGCCTGCTTTGGTAAAAATCTAAAATCTTTAGGCTTATGTAAAATAAATGATGCCTGCAACGGCGATGTACATGGGTGTGTGGAAACACAAGAGTCAAAGGAGGTGTCATTTGGCAGGTTCCCATTTCAGGCAAACGCGTCACTACAGTACAACTTCTCTGGCCTCTCTCCTGCAGCCAGACTGAGACTAAATCCAAGTCACGAGATTCCCTATGAGATTACAGGCCTCCCAAACAGAAACACTGATTGTTCGGAAAAGGCAACCCCCCCCCCCCCCCCCCCCCCCCCCCTCAAAAATGTGAGTGCACAATTCTGAATGGGCTAAAGTGGACCACAGGCAGAGAGAAATGGTTGTTAGTACAATTGGTGTGTCGGCCTCTCTACAATAAATCTGCCATCATATCAGAGCCCTTATTGTACACTACAAGCTCAGACAAAGATCAAAGGTAGGACCACCATTGGCTCACTTCATGTGTTAAACTGATCAGTAAAGTCTGATATAAAAAGAAATGCTGTAAACTAAGAATGATTTCAAAAAGGGAAGTGTTTTTAGTTTATTTTCATCAATATTTGGTGTGACCACCCTTTGCCTTTAACATAGCATCAGTTCTTCTAGGTACACTCGCACAGGGTTGTTGAAGGAACTTGGCTGGTAGGTTGTTCCAAACATCTTGGAGAAGTAACCACAGACCTTCTGTGGGTGGAGGCTTCCTCAAATCCATCGGTCTCTTCAAGTAGTCCCAGACACACTCGATGATGCTGAGATCAGGGCTCTGTGGGGGCCATGCTATCACTTCCAGGACTTCTTGTTCTTCTTTACGCTGAAGATAGTTCTTAGTGACCTTGGCTGTATGTGTGGGGTCGTTGTCCTGCTGCAGGATAAATTTGGGGCCAATCATACGCCTCCCTGCCCGTATTTCTCAGCATTGAGGACACCATTAATCCTGACCAAATATCCAACTCCATTTACAGAAATGCAGCCCCAAACTTGCAAGGAACCTCCACCATGCTTCACTGTTGCCTGCAGACACTCACTGTAGTACCGCGCTCCACCCCTTTAGCTAACAAACTGCCTTCTGCTACAGCCAAATACTACTCCGTTCCTATGTTTTTGTGCATAGTTGAATCGCTTGGCCTTGTTTCCATGTCGGAGGTCTGGCTTTTTGGCTGCAACTCTTCCATGAAGACCACATCTGACCAGACTTCTCCGGACAGTAGATGGGTGTACCTGGGTCCCACTGGTTTCTGCCAGTTCTGAGCCGATGTCAGTGCTGGACATCTTCCGATTTCAAAGGGAAATAATCCTGATGTGTTTTTCATCTGCTGCACTAAGTTTCCTTGGCTGACCACTGCGTCTTACGATCCTCACCGTTCCCCGACATTTTCCAAGTGTACTTAGAAGAATTGACGCTGGTTTAAAGGCAATAGGTGGTAACACCAAATATTGATGTGATTTAGATTTTTCTTTTGTCGGCTCAATTAGAAATTGATCAACATTTTAAAAAAAACATTTATATTTTTTAAAGCATTAGTTTACTACATGTTTTCACACCTGCCTAAGACTTTCGCACAGTACTTTATATATTTTTATATAAAAATATGATATTGGTTTGTTTCGGGGGGGTTGTGCTTCTTTTTTTCCTTTCTTCACATGCTTTGTGTATGTGAAGCCAGTATTAAATAGCAGTGTCTGGGCACCCAGATAGCTCAGTTGGTAGAGCGGGTGCCCATATATAGAGGTTTACTCCTCGACGCAGCCGGCCCGGGTTCGAATCCAGCCTGCGGCCCTTTGCTGCATGTCACTCCCCCTCTCTCTCCCCTTTCACATCTTCAACTGTCCTATCCATTAAAGGCCTAAAATGCCCAAAAATAATCTTTAAAAAAAAAAAAAAATAGCAGTGTCTTGTAATCCAATGTGGCATGGGTAAAATGTTTGGAATAACACAAATAAACAAATTTGTGATGATATATATAATTAATATTTTAATATAATTATTTTATATACATATATTGATACAAAAACATTTGATGTTTTGTCTTTTGAAAGCAAAATTTCTTATCCCAAAATATTGTAACATTACAGTACCTTCTTATTACTTCAGTACGTATTTGGTCATAATGCTGTTATATATGATAGTGTGCATATCACACAGCCCTGCAACAGAGCAAGCACTCTCAAAGCTCAGTGTTCGCATTTTGTTGACTGTTGGGCATTTGTAGTGCTGCAACTTTAAAGGTTTGACCTCTAGTTGCTTTTAATGCACTCACAGTTCTCATACCAGGTTTATGAACAGAAGTTACACACCCTCCATAATAAACTACATTCTCATCTCTCCTGAGTTTAGCTCTTAGGTTATGTTTTAATGTGCTCTGATGGAGCTAGGGAAGGGTGTGGGAAGAAACAAACTCAAATCAATCAATGAAATCTGCAAGACAATATTACATCCACAGTATATTGAGGGGATGTGTGTATCTACAGCGATTTCCGATTAGTGCAGCTGTTAAATAAGATTTGGTGATTGGTCACAGCTCCATGCCCTTAGAATATTCACATGTTCACAGATTAATCATGTGAGAGAACACATGAAATTTCCTAACAGAAAAGCTAAAGATAGAAAATGCAGAGCCATTTGTTAAGGGGTCAGTTCAGCCACGTTTTCTGCTTATCTTTTTTGCTGATGTGTTGATCTCTGTCTCTGGGGTGTATGCTGCCAAGCCAATACAATGAAAGTTAGTGGAACTTCACTGCAGATACAGTGAGGGGAAAATAGTATTTGATTTTGTACATTTGCCCACTGACAAAGAAATGATCAATCTATAATTTGAATGGTAGATTTATTTGAACGGTGAGCGACAGAAAAACAACAAAAATCCAGAAAAATGCACTCAAAAATGTTATAAATTGATTTGCATTTTAAGGAGGGAAATATGTATTTGACCCCTCTGCAAAACATGACTTAGTACTTGGTGGCAAAACCCTTGTTGGCAATCACAGAGGTTAGACGTTTCTTGTAGTTGGCCACCAGGTTTGACACATTTCAGGAGGGATTTTGTCCCACTACTCTTTGCAGATCTTCTCCAAGTCATTAAGGTTTCGAGGCTGACGTTTGGCAACTCCAACCTTCAGCTCCCTCCACAGATCTTCTATGGGATAAAGGTCTGGAGACCTGCTAGGTCACTCCAAGACCTTATTGTACTTCTTCTTGAGCCACTCCTTTGTTGCCTTGGCCGTGTGTTTTGTGTCATTGTCATGCTGGAATACCCATCCACGACCCATTTTCAATGCCCTGGTTGAGGGAAGGAGGTTCACACCCAAGATTTGACGGTACATGGCCCCTTTGTGGTGAAATTGTCCTGTCCCCCTTAGGGTCATAGGCGGCATTCCTCCTCCTCCAAACACAGCGCGTTAAGTTGATGCCGAAGAGCTCCATTTTTGTCTCATCAGACCACGACACTTTCACCCAGTTGTCCTCTGAATCATTTAGATGTTAATTGGCAAACTTCAGACGGGCATGCAATTTCAGTCCTTCACGGCGTAGTGTGTTACCAATTGTTTTCTTGGTGACTATGGTCCCAGCTGCCTTGAGATCCTTGACAAGATCCTCCCGTGTAGTTCTGGGCTGATTCCTCACTGAGATCTTGCATGGAGCCCCAGGCCGAGGGAGATTGACAGTTCTTTTGTGTTTCTTCAATTTGCGAATAAGTGCACCAACTGTTGTCACCTTCTCACCAAGCTGCTTGGCAATGGTCTTGTCACCCAATCTAGACTTGTGTAGGTCTAAAATCTTGTCCCTGACATCCTTGGAGAGCTCTTTGGTCTTGGCCATGGTGGAGAGTTTGGAATATGATTGATTGATTGCTTCTGTGGACAGGTGCCTTTTATACAGGTTGTAACAAACTGAGATTAGGAGCACTCCCTTTAAAAGTGTGCTCCTAATCTCAGATCGTTACCTGTATAAAAGACATTTGGGAGGCAGAAATCTTTCTGACCGAGAGGGGTCAAATACTTATTTCCCTCATTAAAATGCAAATCAATTCATAACATTCATGCATTTTTCTGGATTTTCTTGTTGTTATTCTGTTTCTCACTGTTCAGTCTATAACTTTAATGGTAGATTCATCATTTCTTTGTCAGTGGGCAAACGTACAAAAACCGGCAGTGGATCAAATACTTTTTTCCCCTCACTGTACATGTTTTAAATGTAAGTTTCCAATGCTTTGAAGAGCACAAACAAAAAGGCCATTCATCGCTATTGTGTGTGTGTGTGTGTGGGGGGGGGGGGGGGGGGGGGGTTGCTGCAGAAATTTCAGAGCCAGAAAGTTTCTAACCTAGACACATAAAATTGAAGTCATATGCATGACCAAACATCCCCTGGTGAACACAGCATGTCAGATTTTCAAACATTGCTGTTGAAAAATATAAGTACCGGTAGTCTATTTTTAATCTGAATAACAATAGACTATGCTAACTATGTTTAGTGATATTGGCAGTCACAATAGCAATATTATCTAAATAATTTTGAGGTAACATAAGTTATAACTTATTTGGAAACATTTGCAGTCACTGGAGCAACATACTGTAAAGGCTCTCGACTGTAGATACTTGGATTCCTGATGTGGACTGAAGTAGTTTGATGTAGGTCCAAAAACTTGCTGCATAAACCGTAGATGTGACTCATTGGATGTTGTGTGCAGATCAGGTGCTTGCTCTTAAAGCTGCACAAAATGAATATAGTGTTCAGCATAATAATGATAATAATAAACAACGCGGATAGCCTGTTACAATCAACACCTAGCCTAACTACAACTTAAAATGTCAGGGATGGTAATGTATCTATGAGGGCCAGATTTTACAATCTGAGGGCGATAGCCCAATGAATGAACTGTTCAAATATTTGCATGGTGTTTCCAAATGAATGAATGAATGAATACATGAATGGATGGCTGGGATATCGGATTGTTACGCTTCCAAGGAAGCAAAAATTAAATCAGTTCATGATCTAGACGTTTTTAAAATCCAAACAAAATAACTGTATGAAGCCATATAACACCACAGTAGTGGCACATATGTGCTACCGTTTCCCTTTAACGTTAACTGAGCTGCCACCTGCGTGCTCACCTGACATAACGCCAAGTTAGCTAAGTTGCCATTAGCAGAAGCATACTAGCTTCTTGCACAAATAAACGTGTAGAATGATATATACCCTCACAATAGTGCAACACACCAAAAAGTCGGGTTCTAAAATGCCTACCAGCAGCGTAACTGGTGTTAGTGCATCTGGGGTGTCAGTCCAGTTCCATTAGTTAATTTCCAGTACTGCAAGCTAGCAGAAGCTAGCTAACTAGCTAACCAGCTAGGCCTGCCGTGTTGCTCCAGACAGCAGTTGTAACTGACGTTGTAAACCACAGTACACACTGACGCGGCCTAGTCCAAGGTTTTTTGGTGTCATTTGAAAGCAGTTCGTATTGACATAAGGTCAGAGGCTTAGCATTTACCTGCTGGGATGTGAGCTCTACATGTAATGCTCGAGAGGATGAAGCTCCAGAGTTGGTGACAGAGGCGGCGGGGATGGCGAGAACCCGACCGGTGATGGAGTTCATCCTCCTGTCGGCATCTAGCGGGTCCCCCTCATTCAACAAAACATCCCATCCAGGGCATCCAGAACACTCGGTTTAAAGTTTGCGAAGTCCGAGGCAACCACTAGAGACATACAGACACGGTTGTTTGTGAGGGTAAAGCTCTACAACAGCTGTCAGCTAACCAACTGGACGTAAACAAAGTACAGTACAGGCTTGCTACACTTCGGTTCGGAAATCCGTCTCCGGTTGGGTGGCGCGCCACCTAGGCTGCTGATTGGCTCAAACTAACGTCAGTCATGTAAAGGTTGCGCCTGCTAATGAAAGCTCGTGTTACTATTGGTTGTGTTGTGTGTTTATCATCCAGGATGGGGCGGGTGTCCGTTGAAATCTGTCAAAGCAGCAAAATAAAAGGAAATTGCACAGCACAGCGTGACATGCAAGTGACAGTTAAATGATGGCACCCAGACAATTTCTCACCCCTCATCTTCATTAGAGCCAGTACAAAACCTTTCAAAACTATTCAAATGTATACTGTGCTGGCCAATCCTGGGCTCCTTCCTACTACTGATCTAAGTCTACACCAACACTGGTTACAGGGGCAGGCCAATCTAATCAATAAAGTTCAAATTGTGTTATTTGGAATATTTTCTGTGCACTAGAACACAGTAATATTAAAGTATTCCTCTATAGGAGCTAGGGAAATGTAAACACCTCAGGTGGCCCCTGGGTCCCAGAGATAGAGAAAGTACTCATGTAAAAGTAGTAAGAAATAAAAAGTTCTGCATTAAAAATTTAACTAAAGTAAAAGTACAAAAGTATTATTAGCAAAATGTAGGCTACTTAAAGTATTAAATAAACGTATTTTCATCCAGATACATTTCTGCCGCCCACACCTGCCTGCCATCTCCAATTAACGACAGTAGTCTACATCCACCCCAGCTCTCCATTCACTCCTCGCTTGATCGGTGCCATCTCTCGCTCGTTTTGAACATTTAAATCCCTGTGTTTCCAGTTACTTACCTCTTTTGTTTTATCCTACTCCCCAGTCATCACCTCCACTCTCGCTCCCGTCTCCGGTCAGCTGGCTTCCCCTCTCGGTCGCCCTCCCACGGCATCCCGCTTCAGCCTGACTCCGTTCCCGTTCCTGGTTTCGGTGTCTCCTCCTCGGCTCCCCGCTTCCCAGAGCGTCCTCACTCCCCGAGTCTTCCCAGTCTCGATCCCTGGCGTCTGCCTCCCCACTTCTCCTTTTTCTTATTTAATAAATCCTTATGTTTGGCGAGCCGTTGCGTTTGAGTCCTTCTGTTCCTTTAAACTCTTTTTTCAGGCTACTCTTAAAAGGAATCCTTATGTCAGGTTCATTCCAAAACAGGGTGAGACATAACTAATGTGTCACTTGGGTAACATCGGACCTGTCTGTATGATTTTATGCTTGAAATGCTTAATTGTCCAATTAAAGCATAGTTTGAAATCTTTTTCAGCCTGTTGAAGCCATATTTTAACTACTTTAAAAAGGAATCTTTCTGTTAAAGGAGAATTCTGGTCAATTTCAACAAACAGCTCTTTTAGTACATTTGGAGGTCTGTCAGTAGAGAGGAAAATGAAACCATTCAGTTGTGCCTAGATCATGTTATCCTCCTGCTACAAGTTTTAAACTTGTTTATAGCCTCTAAACATGCTCAAAATGTCATAAGTGCTGAGCCATGTGCAGTTATTCCTTCGAAGTGAACACAATGATATTTACTACAGTAGATGTGACAGGCATACAAGTTGTGTTAATTTAACCAGTGCACATGATGCTGAAGACTGCAGTTTCAGATTTGGGAAAATGCAAAGATGAACTGTGTGTGTGAATGAGGGTCTGTCCAATTTCACAGTTTTTTTTACACGTAGCTAGTCCATATTGGACCACGTCCACATTACATAGACTTGTCAAATCTGCATCGTGGTTTTGATTCTGGACCTGGTCCAATGTGGGCAAAGTTAAAAAAAAAGCAGTGAAAGCTCAGTTTTTTCATTTTTATAAATACAAATAAGCTTTAATGCTCTATCTAAAATGTCTAACATAATAGCAAAACAGTATAATCCTAAGAGGTTTCCCTTAAATGGCAAATCAGAGGCTGCATATCATGTTGGATGGGGATATTTAATCACTTCTAGTTATTTAACCACATTTTACTTTGAAAAATAGTACAATTATCAATATTACAATGAATTAGCTATGTACATTACTTTTTTCATAGATTGCATAGATCGGAAGAACAGTAGGCTATATGAATGTGAACAATACAGTGGGATTCGAAAGTTTGGGCACCCCAGGTAAAAATTTGTATTTATGTGCATAAAGAAGCCAAGAAAAGATGTAAAAATGTCCAAAAGGCATCAAATGACAGATTAGACATTCGTATAATATTTCACAAAAATTTGGATTTTATTTCCACCATTTACGCTTTCAAAATTAAAAAAAAAAAGGCACGGGGTAGCTTTTTGACGCGTTGGCCACTCTGATGTGACGGCGTTCTCTGTCCGACACAAGAGTATATGGCTGCAGCCTGGAGCGTCCCATGTCATCCGTCCCGTCTCATGCGGTCTCGTTTTATGCGGAGGCGTGTCCAACGGTAAATCCAGAGGGTCAAAAATGCAAAATCGCGAATATTTTTTTTTTAATTAATTTGTATGATTGCCGTTAACGGCAAATATAGGCTACATATGAATAAAACATGTTTGTTTTTTTAACTAAACCTGTCTATAAGATAAATGCAGACTATCATACTGATGAATGAAAACACTCAAAATATATGTTCGTCTATAAAATAAATGCAGATTATAGACAAACTAAAAAAATCCTTCTGCCATCCCCGAGTTTCTACTTTTCTAAATAAAAGCTCGCATCTGGAATAAAATACTAATATCTCGCTTGCTTTTCAAAGTAAAAGCTCATTTCAACTATCTTGCTAATGAATAAAATATTTGGTGTGTTTTTAAATATTTAAAAATATATGTCCGTTTCTAAAATAAATGCAGATGATAGGCAAACTAAAAAACTCCTTCTATTGCTGCAACTTGGATCAAAGTTTCTGATTTAAACTTGTTTGAGGAGAGTTAAATGCACTGCATTATGTAGGTGCATGCTATCAGAAAGCTTTGTCAAAAAAAGACATTTAAGTTTAATGACAACAATTTCATAAAATGTATACGGCTTGGAGTAAGTGTGCAGGCGTAATCTTTTCTTTAATGTAAAAACTTCAAACCTACCACTGAACCTAATACAGACTTTATACGTGCACCTACTTGTTAGCAAAATATAGATTAGCCTTACTCACTCTAATAACTATATTCCTACATAAAATCTAACTCTTACTTACTTTATACTTACCTGCAATGCTTAAATAAGTAAAAGGTGGTTCATTCAAATTTGGTTATTTTATATCTTGAGGTCTTAAAATCATTAAATTGAATCAAAACAGTCATGAATATTATGTTACATTATTGCCAATAGATCATCTATATCCTACACATGGTCCTTTTAACGAAGAAATGAATTAATGTTGCAAAGAAAGATGAAAAAAGCAGAGTCACACTATTCACACTAATAATATATTACATACAAGGAGCTAGTTTGCGACATGTTGCTGCTGAACTTGACTTATTTTTACGTTCTGATTTTAGGCAGGAAGTACCATTGCAGTACGTCATTGTGGGCAAGATTGCTATTCCCTTGGATGAAGGTCTGGCATGTGCTATGGACAAGCTCTTCAAAGTCTACTGGGTATGCAACTCGGCCTACCCAGCCCCGCTCAGCTCTGTGTTCTCATTCGTTGAGTACATTTATGATTTACCCATGTCAACAAACAGGAGAGCAAAGGTATTGGAAATCATTTCAAAAGTCAAGTCACAGTGTACAGTTGTCCAAGATGTGATGATTCACACGGATATAGAAACTGATGTGGCACCTTCGTGAAATACCTGCATTGTCAGAGGGATTGGAGTTCACACTTACTTGCAGCCAAGATGGTTATCCAAGTACATTCCACAGCATTAATTCATTTACCAAGCACATTTCTAGAGAGCACCAAGTAGCAAGTACCACTGCCTTCTCTTCAGACCTTTCCAACATTTACTGACTCCACAGCAACCATCCACACAAGAGGAAAACATAGCTGAGCCTTCTGAGGGTTTTAAACTTATTTCTTTAAGTGACAGTGCAGCCTCATTTGTGGCAAAATGTATGCTGGATCAAATGTAACACTAATGGATATAACAAGAACTGTAATTTGTGTGGAAGAACTTGTGTAATGGGTGTGACGTTGACGTCACACCCATTACAGCATTTCAGCTTTTTAGACGAGCTCAAACTTGGAGCGGAGGTAATGATTGTAAGCTATCTAGCAAACATGGTAGAATTTAACTGAGATGTTCAGTGTATCGTTTTTGTTTCTAGTAACGGTCATAACGACACAAAACATGCTGCTGGTCTACATGAAACCTAAATGACTTGAAGGTACGGCAGACTGTCCGACCATTCTATGAAATGTATTGTCTTAAAATATGCTGGAAAGCGGTCTAATATTGTCTTTTTTTTTTTTATAGGACTGTCTTCAAGTGCAACATTGTCTGTCATTGTTTTTTTCCAGATATGAGGAGCATAGAAACTGAACGCTGCTTCACCCTGTTTAGTTCTGACGCTGGGGACAGAAAGCAGACCTGTCCCAGATGACCTGAGAGGTCTGGGTGGTTTGTAGTGTAGTAGCAGATCAGAAACGTATTTTGGCCCTAATCCGTTAAGTGATTTATAAACTAGCAAAATTACTTTGAAATCACTTCATTGAGGCACAGAAAGCCACTGTAAAGAATTCAGAACTGGAGTGATGTGATCTAGTCTCTTGGTCTTAGTGAGGACCCGAGCAGCAGCGTTCTGGATCAGCTGCAGCTGTCTGATTGATTTTTTAGGGAGACCTGTAAAGACCCCATTACAGTGGTCAAGTCTACTGAAGATGAAAGCATGGACAAGTTTTTCCAACTCCTGTTGACACACAAGTCCTTTAACCCTTGATATATTCTAAAAATACGGATGCACCACATGAACTTGTGCTACCACTAATGGGACAGTTTAAAAGTGCCAAACAAATGTTTGACATAGACCTCCTCCTTTAAAAAAGAAGAATACACACTTTTTTAGAAAGATTTCACCTGGTCAAGCCAGAGGAATTTTTTCTTGGTCACAGGGCAGATACCGTACGGAAACGGCGACAAATGTAGCCGGTTTTGGCACAAGACACTTGTCAGTATGTACCAATACTTGAAACAATCAAATTGAATTGAAGATGTCTACATCTGTTGGTTCGGATGGGGTGGTCTGCGGTGGAAGAGCCTTCTCCTTTTCTTTTTCCAATCCCTACACTGTGGCGGCAATGACCTGGGAGATGTCGAAGCAGTCAACCTCGTCGCAGGAATGGCGGAGGACCTGCAGCTACTACTGGAATTAACAATGTGGCACTAGAGATTCAACTGCTTCTTTTTATTATGTAGACTTGTCTTGTGACAGTTATGTTTGCCTTTACCTTAACGCACAGTGTTTTATGTAAAAGGTCAACAACATTTTTTTATTCAATTTTCAACATAATCTTAAATAAAAATATACAGTGTTTGTGGTTTATGTAATTTTTAAGTTAATGCCCATTTCAATGTGCAATAAAGGTCTTTCTACATTTTGTTTTTCTGAAGTAACTATAGGGACAAACAGTATTGTAGTCATACAAGAAGACATTGGTAATTTGATATAATTTATAATTAAATCAAGTGTAATTGAAAATGCAATAGGTGCTGTTTAATTTGTGTAGGGTTATTGTAAATGGATTATAAAAAAAAGTATGATCACAAATTGCAAAGGAAAAAAAACAAAACATATTCAATGTAATGATTAAATCAAATCTACCTAATATTTACTGCATTTACATTTTTAAAGTATGAAAACTTAAAACCACTCCATGTTGACAACATGTACATGTACAGGTACTCTTGTTTGTCTACAATATTTGTAACAGAAAATACATGTGTGGCTCCTTTAGAAGTGAAGCTGTTGTTGCGCCACTTCATTTATGAAGAGAAGCTTTTCACGTTAGAGCAACTTAATCACAGGATCGCTGGTTTTGACTATGGTTACATTAAGGAGAAAAGCAAACCAAGTGCCGTTATCAATTTGAGATCTTCTGAAAATGCTGTCAGGCAAAACTGCCTCCCAAATGTGGTGTCTCTGGCAAGTTTTACTAATTTTTGTGGGAGATTGAATTAATATGGAAGACCATTTTCAACATCTGTTCATTTTGTTGAGTGAAATCTGCAGCATTATCTTTGCGCCTGTTGTCAGTGTTGGGCTTGCTGTGTTTCTTAAACAGCTCATCACCATACACTTTACAAGAAGTTGTTTTGCCAAAATCTAATTCCGAATCACCATTTTATGGTACAATATCCAAGAATGCTTTGTTTGTTTGGACCTCTTTCTCAATTGTGTTGTATGAGATTTGAGGCAAAGCATAAGCATAATCCAATGAAAAGGCAAGCACATGTGGCATGCAGTTTCAAAAATATTGCCAAAAATATTGCTTATAAACATCATGTTCAACAAATGTACAATTTCAACCTTGGTGAACCGTTTAAAAAAAAATACAATGTTGGCAATGCCTTTACTTTGAACATTGGTGCTTTAAAGAAAGCTGATGCTATACTGGAGGGACTTACACACTGATTTCATAATGAGTAGCATCATTTATGTTACACATTCGCTGACTGTAAATGGCCACACGTACAGGAGTGGATCACTGTTGCCACTAAAGACATAGCATTACGGGGCGCAATTTTTTGGAGAGATCATTCATGTTTGACCACAGGGAGTAGTATTCCTCTTTCTCATTAGAGTACTTGAAGTTAAGTACTTTAATGAGCATTTCTATGCATGTGGTGTGTAAAAAAATCTAAAGTCTTTGAAATGATCAATGTAGATGATGTTGCTGACGTTAGACCTCTGACCATTATGTCAAATTTTAGCACTGAAGACCTATCTCAATCCGAGGAATATGATTTTGTAGGTGCTTCTTTTAATGTCTTTTTCATTAACAGTAACTTTTACTTTTTAAAAACATGAATTGTGTCCTGAACTTGTGTTATATACATATAAATATATATATGCATATACATATATATACATATGTACATATATATGTACACACACATATATATACACATGATTCACACACATTTGCTTGTTGTCCATGAACACACATTATCTGTAGATCATTTCTAACCTAACACATCTCTTCTTAGAGATTAGTTTAGTGGAGTTGCTTAAGAATTAAAGTGTCAATCCTGGTTTAGTTCGAATTTCTATTGGAATGAAAAAAATTTAATTGTGCGGAGAGTTTAGCAGTCTGGAGCAATGAATAAATTCTATTTCAATGTTCTGGAGCACTGAAACCTAAGCTGCAAGCCCTCAGAATTGTGTTGTGTTTCTGTGTGCCCAAATGTCCAGTGGATCTAAGATACTGACCAAAGTAAAAGATCAACGTATTCTTCACATGAAAGTCACATGAACGCCCATAACGATGTTTGTTATGAAGTGAATGATTTTTCTCTTCGGAGTCCTTCTAGCCTTTACAGGTGGTTTTCTATCCAGCCCGGAACGGGCCTTCGGTAAGATCTCCCATGATGCATTGCTAGTTTGTTTGCGGGTTCATCACACATTGTGCCTTATATGTGATCCAAACAAGAGAAATTTCTGGTTGAATGGTTTGCTAAAAGCTTTGTTGAAAATGTGATAAATACCCGCTGCAAGACTACATGGGAGACTGGACCAGGTTTTAGCTTTAAATACTGAAAATTGTTACACATTTGAAGTTTTACCTTTATTTTAGCAAAGAAATCTGGTTTAATGTTGCTTCCTTTAACCCTAATAACCTGGGTTGTAACAGGCACAATGAACAAGGTCATAGGCTAATGTTCATACCAAAACATTGATATTCAACAAATACTGTTTTTTTAGTATACATTTATTTATTTTAATTGTGGGAGTAACCGGTTCACCCGGAGTAAACCTACACAATTGTTTAAGGAAACCAGATCACCTGGAATGAACTCACACAATTGTTTAAGGAAACCAGATCACCTGGACTAAACCCACACAATCACCCTTCATGCTGCCAGTGATTGGAAATGGTGGTTGCGGTTGTCGGAAATAGTGAGAGAACCTCACCTTTTATTGCCTCTCCTGAGTAATCTTGATGAGCTCCTTGCAGCGTTAGTGCAGTCTGTGGTGAGCTTATCAGAGATGGGTGGTAAGGGTACATACTTTGATGTTATTTTATACCTGGGCTTGACTGTACTACCCGGGAGCTGAATGTGTGGTAAGGTCTTCAAAGCTGGTAGTGTGTTTGGTTGACACGGTGGAAGGAAGCTGCCTTTTAAGGTGTCTCTCTGCTGAAACTTTGAACGGGTCTGATGATGTGGGTGATGCACCTTATTATTGATGGGTGGCAATTGTACATGGTCCGGTGTTTGCTGAGACCCCTCCATGCTTGGCAGGGTGTTCGGTGGAACTGGTGTCAAGACACTGCCTTGTAATGTGTCTCTCTGCTGAAGCTTGAGCACACGCCCATATTTGGACATAGTCTGGTCCATCTGCATGTGTGACGAGGTCTTCATAGCTGGCAGGGTGTTTGGTGGAACTGGTGTCAGGACACTGCCTGGTAATGTGTCTCTCTGCTGAAGCTTGAGCACACGCCTATATTTCGACATAGTCTGGTCCAAATATGCAGTCCGGTAAGAGAGTTGGTCATGAGCAGATCCACCTCTGATGAGGGGCGGGTCTGGCTTGAATTGACTTTCTGTGAGCTGCACGGCCTCTGAGATGGGTGGGAAATGTACTTGTTTTGAAGTGGGTTCAGTCCCCTGCTTGACGGCACCATCAGATTGCTGCATGTTTGCTAAGCTGATGGTGTCATTAGTGCAACCTGTAGTTGGCCTGGTGTTTGGTGGACATGGTGTTGATGTATTTTTACACCCCTGGTTGACCTCACTAAAATACAGATTCTCCAGGGGTTTGTGAGTTTCTTCAAACTCTAATTGTACTTGGGCTTCGCTTTTTATTAAGTCAAGTCCTGACTTAATCTTGATCATCCGTCTATTTACACGATCAAGTAGATCCTCTGTTAATTTGGCTCCAGGCTTCTTAGGGCTAACTACCTTGTCTATTCTGTCACAGAGGCTTTTAATGCTGTCTATCAGTGGTTCTGGCGTTGATCTTGTTGGAGAGACAGGACATTCAAATGGAAAGTTGCTTGTCTTTGTTGTGCTTGGTCTGCCGGTCTCCTCCTGTTCAGCATTCTCCTCAAGGCCGATTTGTGAAGCACCCCATTGGTCTTTCCCAAAGAGGCCTATGTAGGTTCCTGTGTTTTCCCACAGACAGACATTGCAGTTCCCTGCGGTAATTAACTTTTCACAAGTTGGGTTACACTGAACACTCACCACCCCTGTGATGTGAGATTGCCAGGAGTGCAACAGAGGAGGTGGACACAATGACACGCACCACCCATTTATATCCTCAAATGGCTCGTTGTTTGCCTGTTTTTTAAACCCAAAAGCCTGAATGTCCCACTGATAAATCTTTCCGGTACTATCCCCGGTCAGTAATATCTGGTCGCTGGGATCAGTTGACATGGTGGTAATGACTGCTCCTTCAGCCTTCACTGCCCTGAACTTTCCAATCAATCCTCCCTTGCTAATAACAGACCAGGCATATATGTTGCCATCTGCAGACG
>NC_048419.1:5434393-5508045 GCF_013103735.1 Etheostoma cragini | reverse complement strand
AGTAAAAGATCAATGCATTCTTCACATGAAAGCCAATGATGATGTCATAGTTTGTTATGAAGTGAATGATTTTTTTTTTTTAACTTTATTCAAAAACAATTCATAACATACAAATACAGACATTAGTAATTGACAATGAAACTTATCTCATTGCATTTCTTCAAGAAATTAACAATTCAACATTCATAACTTTAAATTTCAGAAATACATTTTTTTCCTCTTACAACCCAAGCCATTTTAAAGCGTTTTTTGCTCATGTCACATTATTACTCACTGTGAGCTCATCGCTCCATTAGTACATGTAAAGGACCACAGCGTGTGTGTGTATTTCAGGCCTGTCTAGTGTTTCTAACAAAAACTGAGTGTAAATTGTAATTTTCAAATCAAATAATAAAATCAATAAAAAGTTTAAATCATCATACATTTTTTCTGTCTCTCTCTTTCTAATATAACTGCAGATGGATACAAAGAAAAGACGACAATGTGCAGTATTAGAGATTTTCTATTAAACACAGTCTTAATTATTTACATTTTCAGGGTTTTCCCCGCCATAACTCTAAAGTTCAGCACCCGAACCATTTTCGGCAGCATCTAAGCTGAATGAACATGAAATCTGGCAATAAATGCCAAAAACAGAAAAAAAAGCAAACTAACTGACTTTTCTGATATATATATATATATATATATATATATATATATATATATATATATATATATATATATATATATATATATATATATATATATATATATATATATATATATATATATATAATGATTGTAACTTGGACTTCTTCATCAACCGAAATGATGTCAAATTGCATATTCTTTTTATCAAAAAAACATCAAAACATTTTTGAGGAAAGACTCCTAAACCTTTCCGCCCAATATATGCACCTAAGGCTACTACAGCCTTTACTACTACTACTCCTATCATGGAGCCATCTTTAATGCAGGCCGTTTTGTCCTCTCTTTGCAGGGCATGTGAAGCAAAACATTCACAGCATCTAATTGGTGGAAAGACACTAAAAACATTTAAACTATTGTACCACTGTAGAAGATTTTAGTGTTAAATGTGTGATCTTAACAATTTGTATATATTCCGATGGGAGCGTTAGCTCGGCAAAATAGCGATCAGATGATTGTGTGCCGGTGACTATAACAATAGCGTAATGTTAAAACGTGTCAGCCATTACTGCCTCCACCTGATGTACATACTGTATAACCAATCTCTTTAGCGACAAACGAGGATTAGAGGTCCGTTATTTAGGGGCGACGATGGCCATCAGACCGTAGAAGGATCCCCGGAGAGTCTGAAGTCCCCCCTCATGTCCCTATCCCCATCCAACTAGCTACGGCCTGGGGGGAGCCTGCAGAACTTCAAACAAATGTTTAAAATAGAGTTATGTTAAAAGTTTTAAACTTTGTTATCTTTTGTATTACACGTTGCATAACTTTAGCAAGCATATCATGTTAGTGTATATACGAATAGAGGAATGGAATCTATTTAAATTCTGTTACCTCTGCTGTATGGGGCGTCGTTTGTAAAGCGGCTCACGCTGAAATTAACAGCAACATTTTGTCACATTTAGCTATAAATAATGTTTAAAAAACGTATATGAAATTTTGAGGGTCACTTTCTTGCACATTTACAACAATATTTGTCAACTTGACAATATTTTAAATAGTTAAATCCAAATATTAAATGTTACACCTAAATGTTAAATGTTAAATCTAAATGCTAAATCTAAATGTTAAATCTAAATCTAAATTTTAAATCTAAATATTAAATCTAAATCTAAATGTTAAATCTAAATATTAAATCTAAATGTAAATGTTAAATCTAAATCTAAATGTTAAATCTAATTATTAAATCTGAATCTAAATCTAAATGTAAATGTTAAATCTATATCTAAATGTTAAATCTAAATATTAAATCTAAATCTAAATCTAAATGTTAAATCTAAATGTTTTGGGTGAAACTAAATATATAGCTAATATGCAAATTAAACCGGGCGTACCAAAATAAAAGCTCGAGGAGGTCAGTGTATGTTTATATTGTCAAATAACAAATAAAATGTAACGCTATTAGCATATGTATAACCAAGTTTCTTATAAGGTTTGGCTAACTTTAATAATCATAATGTACCGATAATGTGCTACTGTTTGCCCTGTCAGTCTATAGTTGGGGGATTTTACCTTGACATGCTGTTAAGAGCTAATGTTAGCAGAAATAAGCTTATTTATCTAAGTTACTGTTGCATTCATGTGTATTCTCCAGGATAATTAATAAAGTACAGTTACATGCTAGTGTGTATAGATATTTAACTATGAGGGGCTCAAATTGAAATTGAAGATTCTTTCAGAAAAAGAGTGCTGAGAGCCACGATGGCATGTTCACCCCCTGAATGCCCCAGAAGTAAGCAATAGTAATAGTTCATTTTCTTTTGCTATATATTGTACAACATTAAACTTTTATCAGACTTTTGTACAACTAAGCCAAGGTAATAATGCTTTTTCAAATAGTGTGTAATTAAAATAGTTGCTTGGCTGGTCTGCGGTGGAAGAGACTTCTCCCTTTCTTTACCAGTCCCTACAAGGAAGAGCTGTCCCGGACGTCCTCCTTATTCACTGAGACCTGAGATGTCAAGGGCGGTAACCTCGTCGCAGGAATGAACGAGAACTTGCAACACCTCCACCTGCAGTATCCGGGCATGATAGCACAAGTGCTTTAAGATTTAAATGTTAAGCTGTATTTTTATATTGTGGTTTGTAAGTGAACCATTTCTACTGTAATTAACAGTGTGGCACTAGAGATTCAACAACCTCTTTATTATGCAGACATGTCTTGTGACAGTTAAGTTTGCCTTTACCTTAACCCACAGCAGTGTTTTATGTGTGGAATTTACACTTGTAAAAGGTGAACTACATTACTTAATTCATACATTTTTTTAAATCTTAAGTGTTTGGTTTATGTATTTTTTTCAAGTTGAGGCCCATTTCAATGTGAAATAAAGGTAATTCTAAAGCTACATTTGCTGTTTTTCTGAAGTAACTATAATAGGACCATCCAGCAATGTAGTCATTCAAGACATTGGTAATTTCATAGAATTTGTATTTGTATTTGTATTTTACACATAAATATAACTTAAATGTTACCATACTTGCTTTTCTTGTGTGTGTTTTGAACGTTTTTAGTAGGTAATTGAAAATGCACTAGGTGCTGTTTAATCTGTGCAGGGCTATTGTAAAATCATAGCGTATGATCACAAATTGCAAAGGAGAATTAAACAACTTATTTAATTGCCGTAACTGTAATGATTAAATCAAATGTATCAGGTACATTTGAGTTAATCATTACAGTTACTGACATTTTTAAAGTATGAAAACTAAAAACCATACAAGGCCATGTAATGTCAATATTTAATTCTAACAGTACATAAATACGAAAATATACAAGACCCTTTATGTGAAAGTACCATAAATACTTTGACCTGTGAAAGTGGTGACTGCTAGAGTATATTCATTATTTTATTCCAGTTTAATATTTCTAAAAGTTTTAATCCACACAACTACTTAATGTTACTACTATCACCTATCAAACTACAGCAGAAACTAAGTCAACCACAAGAAATTGAACCTCTAACTACCAAGTGCCAAAAGTTGGTGCGTCCTTCCAGCAGAAGAAGCTGAACCAAAAATGATTTTCTGGCATCATTATAATCAGAACACATTGGAAAACTTTGGATGTGGTCAACGCAGTCTGGTTTCGACATCCAGATTAAATGGCACCAAATTCGCCGCTCTATACACTGGGTCATCCATCTGTAGGCTCTGCTCATTCAGTTTTCAGTGTGGATACCTTTGTAGTTACAGTAAAAGACAAACATGTAGTTAAGGCCCGGTAGATCACAATTAATCATATTAATATATGAGCTAAATTATGAGACACACACAAAATAATGCATTTCAATTAATAATAACTGCTTGTCTCTAAAAAAATGATCTTCCTCAAAGTGTGAACTGCCAACGTGACTTTTTGTGGTTCCATTTGCTGGTCTCTCTCCTCATGTTCACCAACCATTGCTTCAGTCTGCCATCATCAAAAGGAAGTCTGTTTGGAAAGAAATTCATGTTGTGCACTTAGAACTCACATCCTGAAGGTGTATACACTATCAATTTACACTAACAAGGCACCACATCTGCTGTTTTCATCTGTTATGAAAATGATTGAAATGTATATTTTATAGATTAATATAATGTAATACCCCAACGTAACTTTACAATAATGTCTAATTGTTTCATGTGCGCTATTTTATCGCTAACAATCTGAACCACTCCCCCGCCCGGAGACCTCCGTCTCCAAGTCAACGCCCCCCAGCAGCTTTGTCTGTGTAGTGATGGTGACGCTGTGGGTGCTGCCGCGGCTAGGGTGATAGGGTATGTGCCCGGTAACCTCTCGCCCAGAAAGATCCGCAGCCCCGACTGGGGTGGGGTGTGCAGGGCTCGCCCTGGCCATCCTTTGCCCGCCTCCGGGTAACATTGCCCAAACTTTCGGGATCCATATATTTGAGTCAAAAGCAGGTCTACGTTTGACGTACAAATCTGCCACACGAAACTCAGATGTGAGGGGTTATTTCTAAATCACACGCTGTTCCACAATGATCTTAACCTGTGCTAATAGGGTTTATGAATTTGCAATATAACGTTAACTGCATCAGGCTTTGATTTTAAGCTAACGTTACCATTACATGTGCATTGATTAGCCCTAATACCACCTATTACAGATCAACAGATCACAGGCGAGATTGACAACGAGATCGGTGCATACCTACTTTATTCGATTGTAACATTAAATATATTTTAATATGTTTATACATAGACTGTATGCGTTTATACGGACTGCATAGCATTATTAGTTAGACTGCTAGCTTGCTTAGCATGGTGCAATCTAGAAGCTAGCGAACTGATATTAATTAAGATGCTAATGTTGGCTAACAAAAAACTGTTTTTAAAACAAAATATAATTTTACTTACTGGAAAAACTGAACTGCCGATTCTGAACTGTGTCTTGCCATGCAACCGACCGCTAATCAAGACAATGTTATCTGACCAAAGTGTCACAGCCACAGCGGTGAAACGTAGTCAACCCCCAAAATGAAGTTTACGTGCCATGGACAAGCTTTGCTTACAGTCTGTCATGATCGACGGGCCGAGAACTGTCAATCACATCATAGCCACGCCCTAAAACACCCCCGGCTTTATCGCCGATTTTAAGATCAACAAGACCGTAATTTATAAAATGATCATCATTCTGAGTTGCAGTATACTTAAAACTAGCGATCGAGACCACAAACTCATTATGAAGATGTTTACAGATAAATCAAGTGAGAAGTGGCTCATTTCTCCATAGACGTCTATAGAAACCAACCTCCTTTTGCAACCCCGCTTGTCGCCCTCTTCAGGAATTCAGATAGAATGCAGGTTTAAGTTACTTCCACAGTTGCTGCACTTTGCCGAACCGGATGCTCTGTCCATCAATAATATACGGTCTACGATAAATTGCTACGTGCTTTACCTATACCGCCCTGTATCACACAGAAGGACCCAGCAGCTGATTCACTTTGGGGCTGAAAACGAGCAGAAGTTTCCTAAATCATGTGTTCTTGTTGTACCCATGCATTATTGTATTGGTACTGTGTTGTTGTAATAATTTGTAATTAAATCCTGTTCATTCACACGTATGTTGTTGTTGTATTTGGTACGGGACACTGATGAAATGTGAGGGGGGGTTACTGGCCAACAGGCTTCAGACTAGTCTGGAATATCAAAACAGCTGTAGTTAATTTGTTTGTTTGTGGTGTTGTGTGTATTTTTTTTAGTTTTAAACATATAAGGGCCTTTTTATGTGTGTGACATGTTAGTTATAGTTCTAATAGTTGATAATTGTTTTGTAACATAATTTGATGTAATGTTTTTGCCTGTTATGTTCAATTTATCATCAATAAAGACAGATTTTTGTTAACAAAATGTTTTTGTGAACATCAATGACATTCAAAACGGTGATACCTGAAACAGATATACAACACACCTTCTAGACAGGGTGTTTATGTATGTATACATGTGTATACACATATGTATTGCGAACAGACTTAAGTACTACAGAGATAAGAACATCTGCCTCTGCACCACCAAAGTGAACATGAAATAACTATTAAATATATAAATATATAAATGCATATGCTACTGTTGTCAAAACCCACACAATCAACAGACAGAGATGGCATCTTGGAAGTTTGTGATCAATTCTGTATGGTGATGTAACCAAGTGTTGCCATGTTTTCACCCCTACCCCTTGGTTTCAAGGGCCAAGGGGTAGGGGTAAGCCAAATGATGTCATAGTTTGTTATGAAGTGAATGATTTTTTTTTTAAACTTTATTCAACAACATACAAATACAGACATTAGTAATTGACAATACAACTTATCTCATTGCATTTCTACAAGCAATTAACAATTCAACATTCACAATTTTTTTCCTCTTACAAACCAAGCCATTTTTAAGCATTTTTTGCTCATGTCACATTATGACTCACTGTGATCTCATCTTTCACCCCATGTGCAAGTCCGGTATCTCACATTACCAAACACAACCATGGCCAGAAGTAGGAATAGCTCTTAAATGTCTGTTGAACAACACATAACAGAGTTATATTGGCATAAAACATAAAAATGATAAACGTTAGTTAATTGTATTTGATAATTTATTAAAACAAAATAGAGATTTTTTTTTTTACAATTTTTGAAGTTGGACATCTTCCATGTGAGTTTTTTATCCATCATGGTATACAGAATTACATACAGCAATTTCTTTTTCCACCTTCTTTCTAGGGTAAGTGTTTTTTCTTTGGAGATCTTTTAAACAAAACAGGCTTTTTTCAAAACCCCCCAGAAGGTTAAGAGGATTAAAGCATGGTTTAGATTTATGAATATGTTTGCCTAATAATAACATTAGGTTAATATATTTCTCTGTAGTGAAAACCGGTGACGACAAACTTACGGTCTATTTTAACTTGCATCCTTGTTTTGCATTGTATATATTCTTCCAAGTCTGACAAAACCTTCATGAAATACTTAATGTACCGATTTTTCCATGTCATTATCACAAAAACTAATTTTGGCATCAATCTCTGTGTTTTTTGAGATGTGTAAATTTGATGGGTATATATGATGCAAGATTTTCGGGTATATCGCCTTTACTTTGTTATTTATACAGGGAAAAGCCAATCATTTTCCCATCCTACCTCTGAAAGTAAAAAATTCTAAAATAATTTACCTCTTGGTGTAATCTGCTTTTGTTCTGAAATATTTCAGTGATATTTTTGTTTGTACATTTAGGACTTTCAATTACTATTCCATTGAGATGCAACTTTAATTCTGTTCTCTCACCAATTCCAGCTTGAGATGTCATTAGCTGGTGGATGGCAGATGGTAAAGCTTTGCTTACCAAACTGTATTAAAAGTAATAGGAAATGCTTTGGTTCTCAGGACACAATATAGTTCCAGTATATATTGCCAATATATCGCATTTTTCTAGAACCTGGCACAACGCATATTCTCTTGTTGTACAAGACTAATGTTTACTTGTGCGCTGTCCCTTGTCTTGAAATAAATAAATTAAAGTTTCATCTGAAAGGTGCTCTGTATCCATTTTGTTAAAGTAAATAGTCTTTATTCTTAATATTAAGACTTTGACCAGCAGAATCCAGCAGCACGCTACATACAAGCAACTGAAATTATAGATAACACATCTAATTTAGTTTTACAGTACAGACGTAAAACTAAACTAATCTTACAGACGTTACCTGAGACCATCTTTCGAAAGATTTACGAATTTAAAGGTGGACTCATGGGCCAACCTTAGACCTGGCGTATGTTTATCATCCAAGATATTTGATTATTTTTTTCCATTGCTGTCTGACCTGAATAATTTATAGACGCACCAGTTATTTATTTTGTATAATGTGCTCAAAACAAAAGAGTTACCACCATGAGTTGTTGCCATGTGTGGCTGCTAGTGCGGCCATCACAGGCATGTAGCTGTTAATAGACAGTCAATGGTGGCATTTAGCTGTTAATATGCAGTCTATGGTGGCATGTAGCTGTTAATATGCAGTCTATGGTGGCATGTAGCTGTTAATATAGAGTCTACAGTTGCATGTAGCTGTTAATATGCAGTCTATGGTGGCATGTAGCTTGTAATAAACAGTATACGGTTGCATGTAGCTGTTAATATACAGTCTACGGTTGCATGTAGCTGTTAATATACAGTCTATGGTTGCAAGTAGTTGCAGGATTTATCTTGTCTCGTTGCAAATCTTTGGTCTGGACTTGTTACTGCACCATAGACTGTCGGCCTAAAACATAGTCTATGTACCACAAACACAGTGATACAGAGTGAAATTGTAAGTTGTTAATGACTTTTACTTGATTTACTTTAGCTACATTTACTTGAGGTAAAGATAAAGGAATATTTAGTGATAGATAATAGTCTAGCTAGTGTAAACTACAAGAAATAGCTCTCCTAGTAAGGTATCCCAAGCTCTCTATTGTTTACCATTAATATAGCCTGCTTTCTCTGTTAAAACAATATCAGAGAAAATATGATAGTGTCACTGTTAATGGATTCCTTGTGGTGTTTCAGTGGATGAATTAAAATAAATAGAGATGGAGACATCTTGTTTGAGAGACTATAAGGAAAGACAAAGGAAAAAGGCTGCACCTGCTCTGCCCGTCGTTCTGCACATAGCCTGAGGCTAGCAGCCTCAGCGTTTCTGTGTGACATCCACGCTGAGAGTCAGAAGGTCACGCTTTGATCTTAACACATGGCATCTCTGTCTGTTTCCTCGATCGGTGAATCCATGGCAACAGCAGCATGAATGGTCTATTCAGCATGGCCTCCACTGCAGAAACTAGGATAGGAACTAGGAACTACGATCAGCAAACATGTTGTGTAAGGGATTAGACTTTATTCCAGGTGAAGAAAAAAAATCACTATTAGCTGCTTTCTGAAAACTCTGGATCGCTTTAATTTCTGCCCTGGAGTCCAAAACTAATTATTGATTTACTTAGTTATGATTGCTGTAGCACCAATTAGGTTCTGAAGTCAAAGAATATGAATTATTTATGGGTTTTGTTTATGCGTTGTTGGCTAAAAGGAGACCCTCCTATTACAAATACCAGTTCAGATGTGTAGCACCCATACACTTTTTAACCCTTGTGTTGTCTTCCCGTCAAAATAGAAAATCAACAATCAAATTTTGTCGATGCTTTTCATCAATGTTTTTAACTTTTTCTTAAGCTTATGTACCCTTTTTCAACACTTTTTTGTGTGTAATGACAATAAAGTTGAATCCAATCTAATCTAATCTAATCTAATATTGCCATACATTACTGTGTGGAAATTTGGGGAAACACATACAATACAATCACTAACCCTATTTTAATATTACAAAAGAGAGCAATAAAACTCATTAACAGATCAGAATATCTTGAACCAACATACACTAGAGACTTGGTGGAAGCCAAAACAATGCAAATAATGTATAAAGTCAAAAGTCAAATTGTTCCAGAGTCTATCCACAAGCAGTTTCAGATTACTGCTGTTACAAAGATTTAAAAAAAATACTAAAAAGTTGAATAATTAAAAAATATAAAAGTGAGGCATGAATGGCAATGGGTATATGAATGGGAATGTATTTAGTTTTGTTTATTTTTATTCTGTGCATATGGGTGATAAAATGTATATAGAATACAGAAAATACATTTCATATAAATTGATAATATTCCGATGGACCTAAGAATAAAATAGAACGTAAAAATGGAAGGTGTAATAAGCAAATGCTTCAACCTACACCTTTTCAATTAGTATTGATCACAAATGAGTTAAGACTGAACTAAGGTGACACTTTTTTTTAAACATTTATGTTATGTAAGTAATGCTGTGTATTTATGTGATTGATGATTGATCGAAATAAACTAAACTAAACTAAGAAATACAGAGAGAGTTGTGTAGAGCTGATATTCTTAATCAGCCCTGTAGCAACACATTTGGCAATGGCTTGAATGTAAAAGACATTCATTAATATCAAAAAGTTATGCACTAAAGCTTTAACAGTCAACGTTTAAATAGCTATCAATTTACCATTTATTAGTGATTGTTATTAAGTCTTACCTGTGTTTTTATTAATAGCACCATGAGGACATCATATTACCTTTTAAGTTTCAATTTAACTCGTGGTGTATTAAGATAGTATTTGTGTGTACGTCCTGTCAAATTAACCATTAAAGATTTAATGATTGATCTACATATGATATTTTTTTATGCTTAGCTATGTGTTGAGACTTGCCCTCTCCTTTCCATCATTGGTCCTCCACTAACTACTCTTTCCCAAAGTATTAGAACATGCAAGTCCTCTTGTGTAGCACATCCGTGGTTTTGCGTCATCTTCTGGAAGTTTCAGTTGGTGAGCTATATATTACCCCGTAGAACGCACCCCACGGGTAAAACGTAAGACTGAACGTTGATTACGGATTTTCTACACCTCAAACTGGCAACCTATGTTGATCAGGGGGAGGAGCTAATCCGCACTCCGCAGTAGTTTCTGGAAGGAACCTCATGCTTGCACCATGGAGAAAGTGAGTGTCATACAACTATTTTCACAATTCTTTTTTTTTAACCTTACATTGTCGTGTTTTAGAAATAACGATGAGCTCCTTTGATTATACGTGTCTTTACACTAATACTTTGTAGGTTAGTGTAGTGAGCCACCTCTTTACACTTGGACTTCTCAGTTTGGTAATATCATAGACAGCTAACGTTAGCTAGTTTGCTATTTTCGCGTCAATCCGGTAGTAATGTGTCGGGGTTGATGTTGTCTGATTGGGCACCCAGCTTTGGTACCCAGCTCAGTGTATAGTCTGCAATGTAACGCTAACGTTAGATAAACTGGACTCCAAGTTGTGCAAATGTATCTAGCTAACGCTAGCTAACTAGCTAGGTTAACCGTTTGTTCATTTGTGTGTGTACGGCTGTGGCTAATGTATGATTGCACACGGCAGGGTTAGCTAACGTTAACTGCTATCCTTAAATAACGCATATGACTTAAATTCCTCAAAGCTGCTTTATCGTTGAGGTTTGGCTGCTACTGTAGCCATTGTCTTTGCCTTGATTTAGCAATTCCACGCTAGCAAAACACGACACGATACCTTTTAAAATGCGAAACAACTCCTGAGTTAGCTAATTATTGTACCACAGCTATCATAATTAACGTGAAGGACAAATGAGAGCCATAACTAATTAAGCCAGTAACGTTAGGTAGCTAAGTCGCGGTGTTAAAATGTGTCAAAGGACCAACAGCTAAACTGCGACAGTCTGTCTGTAGCACATGCTGCAGGAGTATTTTTGGATCGGCTTCAGCGTCCTTGTCCTCAGTAGCCTGCACTCACACCCGAGGATCTTTCTAGATGCACACGGCGCCGCTGTCATGGCTACAGCCGCATTTCGTCGTGTGCCGCGTCCTCTCGAAAGTTCTGCAACTGGTCGGTTCCACTATTTAGGTGTAGCTATATTGCGTAATATCCTTCCATACTCTATTTTCATTTTGAAAGTATCTTTTGGTTTGTAATTATGTTTGCATTCATAATGGCTAACAGAAGTGGACTGGCTTTTCTTGATGCACCAATGACATGCTCCAAAAGAAAGCATCATCAATTACTAGACCTCACTCAGATAAACATTGAGAGTCAGCTTTAGTGGCTAAGAAAGTGTGAACACATACAAGGAAGTTGACTCCGGCTTTATGTTGCTCTCAAAAGAACAGAAATGGGCAAATGGCTAAAAACAAGTACAACAAGGTAAACACAATCATATGACTATCATGTACAGATCAATATTTGTATATAAAATAGTGTACATATACACATGTAGCTTAACAACCGGATCTCTGAGCATTGTAAACAGTAATATAAATGGGCAATGCAAAGTGCAAATGTCCACTTCTTGTCAGTCCCTCGCTTGACTTGAAAACATACTTATTGTCTTTTTCTTCTTCTTTTTTTTTTCAATAAATATTTGAGTATAGCCTTGGTTTCTGAAGTACACAGCTTCTTACGGGGTTTTGGATTATAGTAATTGTGACTAATTTTAATGATAATTTGTCAGAGTTCTAACTGGCTGGAGGATTAGGTAAATATTTGTGAAATATAGCCTACAAAATATTAGAAACATTTAAGTTTATTTACATGTGCGTCACAGGGGATTGCAATTTAGCGTAGTTCTACCCAATATGTTTTCCAATGTCTTAAGGTGTTATGTGTTAGATTAGGTCTAGTGATGACTCTTGAGGGTCTGAATAATAAGATTTTTTTTTTTTTTAAACTAGGGTTATCTTTGGGGAATTTAAACCTTGCTGGCTTTTAGTATAAGCTAACCGCCGTATCATCTTATTGTAGGAGAATTGCACCTGGAGGACCTTGTATTTACATTGGCAAAATAACGACATATGTTCTGGGTGGTTGTCTTTTTCCCTTCAGTTCTGCCAGTGGCAGCTGCAAAAGAAGTCTTCTCTGTAGTCAGATCTATATAGGGGATTATGTGCATGTGCTTTTGTGTAGTAGTCATAGAGCAGTCACAGCAGGAGGGCTGTAGTATTGTGAATTTGCCTCTTAATGCTTAATCTGATTGTATCTTTCTGGCTCGTAGATTTCAGCATTGAAAGACCAGGGCAACAAGGCGCTGAGCGCAGGAAATATTGATGAAGCTGTACGCTGCTACACCGAAGCATTGGCCCTTGACGGTTCGAACCATGTCCTCTTCAGTAACCGCTCAGCCGCCTACGCCAAGAAAGGAAACTATGAGAATGCTCTCCAGGATGCCTGTCAGACCATCAAGATCAAGCCTGATTGGGGCAAGGTGAGGTGTCATTTATTTTTCCATTATCCTGGCGTCAATGAGTTAAGAACACAAATTGAGAAAGCAATCTCTGTTCTTTCAATTTTGATCAACCAGGGCTACTCCCGCAAAGCTGCAGCGTTGGAATTTCTTGGCCGATTGGAGGATGCTAAAAAAACTTACCACGAGGGACTCCGGCAAGAGCCAAATAATCAGCAGCTAAAGGAGGGTTTGCAAAACATTGAGGCCCGGCTTGCAGGTAAAAACTGTTAATTTTGTGATGTCTTTTATTCCACAGAATTAAGTGGCTTTACAATGTGGAAATTGTGTGACTCGCTTTTCATTTCTATGTGGGTAGAGGATTTAGCGATAGTTGCTGACAGGATCACTACAGTAAAATCACATTGGCAGTGCTCAAGTTTTCAAAAGGAGAGTAGGCATTCCACTTGGGTTTTGAGTATGATTCATACAGTGGACAAGTATATGGAGTTACAAAGGAGAGAAAGCTCTGCTGACGTTATCCCTAGATCAGTGCAAGATGGACTAGCCATTTCATGTTTACTAACAGAATTGTTTGCTTCACCAGAGAAATCAATGATGAACCCCTTCGCCCAGCCCAACTTGTATCAGAAGCTGGAGAGTGATTCTCGGACCAGTGCGCTACTGGCAGATCCCAGCTACAGAGAACTCCTGGAGCAGCTCCGGAACAAGCCATCGGAGCTTGGCACGTATGTGCATTAAAAAAATAAAAAAATAACTATCTCTTTGTTTTGTTGGGTAGAATTGCACATAAACTCTTACATAGTATTTGTAGGCCCACTGTCATTCCATATTGTTTTTTTATATTGTAAAGGATCATCCTCTGTGTTGTGCCTCCAGTAACCACAATACTGAAAAGAGATCAGAGTGAAAAAATCTCACATTAGATTGGAGATCTCTTGGTCTTAGCTCTGAATACTGTGGTGTCAGAAATGCATGTTTGTTTGCAGGAAGCTGCAGGATCCCAGAGTGATGACCACTCTCTCTGTGCTGCTGGGACTGAACCTCTCTGAGATGGAAGACGAGGAGGACCCTACTCCCCCTCCTCCCCCCAAACCAAAAGAGACTCAGCCACCTCCTCCCAAAGAGGAAGACCTTCCTGAAAACAAGAGAAAGGTAAAAAGTGGGATTAACTGATTCATCATACTTTTTACTTTAAATGAGTTTTAGCCTTAGTTTTAGCTTCTGATAAATCCCTATTCTTTTTCTTTCATTGTTTAATCCTCCAATTTCTTTTTTTGCAGGCCTTGAAGGAAAAAGAACTTGGCAATACTGCATATAAGAATAAGGACTTTGATGTGGCGCTGAAACATTATGAAGAAGCAGTCAAACATGACCCCACCAACATGACCTATATATCTAATCAAGCAGGTACATATTCGTACAAGTTGGGAAAGCAACAACAGCCTGACACATTTGCGCTGTTTGACCCATGAAGTTCAGATATAGATTTAGTCTGAGTTGTCCACCTCGAAGAATTCTCCTCCACTATCAGACTTTGTGATTGTTTGGAGTTTCTGCCACTGGACTAAGCACTCAGTTTCAAGTGAAAACCGTGATTGCCAACACATCAATTTGTCGCATCATTGCAGGCTTATAGGCCTGTAAAAGGAGGGGGGGTATGACATGCAATAAAGGTCCCACAACTGGAATGGTACGGGGGGCACTATAAACATTCACTGGTTAGGGTGCTCCAATCGCTTAGAATTAGTGGTGCAACGACCCATAGTTGATCCATGGTCTATACAGATTTGGGTGCCGCTTAAATGTCTGCGTTGCTCTCTGATGCTCTGAAGCCAACGTTGGAGGCAGCAGAAGCATCGCTGCATGTCACGCTAGTTAACACTGACCTTACGCTTGGCAGCAGGTGACAATGTTAGCCTACCAGTAGCTGGATTAAACACAGTAAAATGCTAAAAGCTAAACGGTGTAAAAGTGTCGGTATTTCACTGTAGAGGATTCTAACACCGGGACGTACTACAGTCTGCCGCTGTAAACCTTGTGGTTCATTCATATTCATTGTAAAATACCGTTTTCTCATCTGTTTGACGTTAAACAGTAACTTTACTCGTGAAAGGTTACTGTTGAAATTTATCATTACATTTTTAATAAATCTTTAAAATTCTCCCCTTTTTGGAGCTGATCCGATCCATGACTCAAAACTGTGATCTGAACCGTGAGTTTTGTGATCCGTTGCACCCCTACTCAGAATGCACTAATATCTTGACCCGAAAACTGGCAGAAAAATGATTAACTTAAAATGTTGACTTTGAAAGGTAAATATATACAAATTTTTTGTGTCTCTTCAGCTGTGAATGTTAAATGTGTACTCATTTTATTATCACTTCAGCTGTGTACTTTGAAAAGGGAAATATGGAGAAGTGCCGAGAGCTGTGTGAGAAGGCCATTGATGTCGGCAGAGAAAACCGGGAAGACTACAGACAAATAGCAAAGTGAGTTCTGTTTTAGTTTTAGTTTTCCATTTTGTCTTTACTTGAGAGAATTTACCCACACTGCCCCTCAACCTTGACGACAGGACCGATATTTTGTGGATCTTGTATATTTACGAACAATTTTTTTATTTTACAAATGATCTGTCTATTGAACTTTTCTTTTCTTTTTTTCCCAAGAGCACAAATGTGGTTGTGTAACTGGGGTTGTTGGTATTTGTTAAGAACTATTATTACTGAACTATTCTTTCCTTAAGTAAAGAACCAGAATCAGCTTTGTTTGCGAGGTATGAGGACACAGATGAGGAATTTAGCTTTGGGTCGTATTGCTCACAGTGTGCTTATTCATACAAAACAAACAAAATTCATACACATTATGAATTGAAACAATATAGACAGGTTGAGACAATAGTGCAAGGAAGAGTGCAAAGTATGCAGGGGTAAGATAATTATGAGTTATTATTTGAATTAAGGCGCATAGTGCAAAGGGTGCTGGAATAAATAATATCGTGTTATTATATAAGTAATATATTACAATATGAACAGCTCTGAAATAGAGAATAAGAATGATGAATAAATGATGAGTCAAACCAGTAAACGGGTGCGGATTAGAGACAGCGTTGCTGTGTTATTGCACGGGAATTGAACCTGGTACTGTGAGTCCGAAGTTAGCTTTTCATCAGAGTGATGGCTGTTCCTGAGTCTGTGGGTTTTGGCATAGGGTGCCCTGCAGCTTCTACCAGAGGGGAGAAGCTGGAACAGGTTGTGTCCGGGGTGAGATGGGTCTGCAGTGATGTTTACTGACTCTGAAAATGTATGTCGTGAATGGAGGGCAGGCTGGCATTGATTAACTCCCCATTCTGAATTTGTGGCTGTTATGACATGCTGTCTCCTTCGTTTCTTTGTACAGGGCCTTGGCTAGGATTGGAAACTCATACTTCAAGCAGGAAAAATACAAAGAAGCGGTTCAATTCTTCAACAAGAGTTTGACTGAGCATCGTACTCCCGATGTCTTGAAGAAGTGTCAACAGGTGCAGTGCATGTTGATTTCCTTGATTTTTCAACTGAATGTAGCTGAATGGAGACCGTATTTGATTTTTCAGGCTTTACATTTTAGATGGTTTTAAAAAAAGAAAAGTTGTGCTAGACCTGCATGCAGACCGGGAATGAAAACACAAATGACACGTGGCTTATACAAAAATACTGTAATTGGTTTGGTAGGCAGAGAAGATATTGAAGGAGCAGGAGAAACTAGCCTACATCAACCCTGACCTAGCCCTGGAAGAGAAGAACAAGGGCAACGACGCCTTCCAGAAAGGTCTGCAATAGTTGTCCTGCTCATTGGTTGATCATTGTCATTTAATTACTTATTTTAAGAAGTTGTATAAAGATGAACTCCTCTTTAACTTCCCACAGGAGACTACCCCTTAGCCATGAAACACTACTCCGAGGCCATCAAGAGAAACCCCAAGGATGCCAAACTCTTCAGTAACAGAGCGGCCTGCTACACAAAGCTGTTGGAGTTTCCACTTGCCGTGAAGGTACAGCCATTCTTTGACTCCGTTTATGACATTCTAACCTGACAAAAACAAATGACCTTAAAGTTGCAATATGAAATACTGACAACTAGTGTTTAAAATAGAGACCGCAAAAACCACAAACAATGTTTCTAGACGCTTTTGTCACATAGCTAGACATTACTTCATAGCACAGCGGAGTAGCTAACGTTGGATGCTGGAAATATGACATATGTAATAAAAGCTTGTGCTCACACGGAGCTATGTTCTGAACTAATAAGACACATTTCCTCGACTTACAATTACAATAGGAACCACTAAAAACACAACAACCTCGCCGTCTTCTCCACACGCCAGACAGATTCACTTCCTCGGCTTAGAATTAGAGAAGGAACAGCTAAAAATCCCACAACCTCGCCGTCCTTGTCTAATGTCTTAGAATTATGGCAACAATCACTCAACACACTGCTAACTTTTGGTCCTCTATTCCCAATTTACAGCCCCCTCTCTTGGCTTAAAAGACTCACCGCTATCAGCGACAGCCGTGGTCCACTTGCCCAGTCCGCCGGTTATGTTAATAGTTAGCAGGGTTAGCATGGTGGCGTTAGCCAAGACCAGTTGGGATCACTTTACCGGCTGGGTCTCAATTGTTTTTGCAAGTATGTAAACAACTCCGGTACTAGCTATATTATTCATTGTGAGTACATGAATGTTGATCTGATATGAAATGTCCGTCCCATGTAGCCGTGATAAATTAGCCTGAAGCTAATGCTTACCTGTTCAGGAGGAAATTAGCCAACTCTATGTCCTTTTGGGCTCTAAACTTTCTCAATCCGTCAAATACATCTCCAATATTTACCCGATTTGGTACGTCTGGTCAAACAACTGTTAGAAACATGTTGTTGTTTTTTTATGTTTAGTAGAATCTATCTCCGTTGGTCCTGTTCGTTTGTTTGCTGCTTTCGTGGCCGTACAAATGTTACAGCTGTAGCGTGCCGGGTTTATGTTTTTACAGGTATGTCTGGCAACTCTGCCTGCCTGTCACACTGGGCAGTTAATGACATCACACAGGCCAAAACACAAACCGATATTCTGTCACCAAAATTACAAAAGGAGATAATGCAGGCATTAGAATTGTCAGAAAAGATAGTATTTCAACGTGGCATGTTTCCTTAATATCTGAGGATGCATTTGGGTTCATTTTTGGATTTGTTACAGTAAATAAATTACATATTGGACCTTTAAGAAACTTTTTGTTTCTCTGTCAGGATTGTGAATTGTGCATCCAACTTGAGCCCACCTTCAGTAAGTAGAAAACTTTTTACCGTTTAATTTACATTTAGTTTGAAGAACTTAAAAAGTTGGATTTTATGCTCTTAACTGTTAAGTTCAATTGTAGTTGGTTTGACATCTAATTTAAATTTATCTCTCCACAGTAAAAGGCTACACGCGTAAAGCAGCTGCCTTGGAGGCAATGAAAGACTATTCAAAAGCTATGGATGTGTATCAGAAGGCTCTGGAGCTCGACTCTTCCTCAAAGGTATTTTACATGTTACTACACAGCTCAGAAAATTATATCTGAATGCAGTATTTTATTGTGGAAAAAATGTGTCAAACCATTCTGAATGAAGCATTGTGGTGCTGCAGTGACGTAACGGCCTACAAATCATATCCTACAGACCAAATAAAATCTTTGTTTGGTACTAGTCCTCCCAAAAATCACACTATAACCCTTGAATTTCTTTCCTTGTTAATAAATTTCAGTGAAAATGAGAATAATGATATATAAAAAATCAATCACTCCAATATTGTGAATCATAATGCAATTGGAATATTAGTCAAAATTTTCACAATTAGATATTTTCCTCACATATTGCGGGCCCTATTGATAATTATGTATGGATAGTGTTTTGTAAGGGTTAGGTGACAATCAAAAAAAATCTGAGCACCAAAATCTATAACCCGTATAAAAGAGGATGACATTTTAAAGTACTCTGATGATGGAGTACTACGTGTTATTCATTCATTGCTGAACAATGATCGATTTAGCTTTTTCCTTCATAATTTTCCCTCTCCACATTCAGGAAGCCACAGAAGGCTTACAGCGCTGCATGATCAATCAGACCATGAGGAATGACAGTCCTGAGGAAGTGAAGAAAAGGGCCATGTGCGATCCAGAGGTGCAGCAGATTATGAGTGATCCAGCGATGCGCATGATCCTTGAGCAGATGCAGAAAGACCCTCAGGCGCTTAGCGAGTAAGTTCACCCACCTTTCTTGGGTCGCTTTCTGTCTCTCAGCATGATGTATTTAACGTCTTTACTTTTTTTCTGTTTGATCCTCAGCCACTTAAAGAATCCAGTCATTGCTCAGAAGATTCAGAAACTCATTGATATCGGACTGATAGCCATTCGTTGATGAGAACCAAAAGACTCAAAGACAACAGCGGAACGGCGTGCAAATCCCTCCAAAATATTACATCCTCCTTTCTTGCCTTCAATTTAAAAAATGATGTTGTCTTTAGTCTCCCTGAGACTTATGTGTATGTTATGTATTTTTTTTTAAATCAGTTTCACACCTTTTTCATTGAATTTAAGAAAGCATCTTGTATGTCATCTGGAAAAGTTTAGGACTCCAGAAAACAACTTAAAAAAAAAAGAAAATTGGATTTATGTGTAAAGATGCTTAAATACATCTTTAAATAAACAGCACAATTCATTGCACAAGTACGTGCAGTGTTTAAAGGGGAAATCCACCCTAAAGCAGATCACATATTCCTATTGGTTTATGTTTTAAGGAAATAAAACAAAGAAATAGAAGCATTTGTAAACTCAAAATAAAGAATATAATATAGAACACAAATTGAAATTGTCAACATTGGTCATTGTTCTTTAACTCTGTTATTGTCCTCTTAAGCTTGACTTAACATGGTGCTTGCTGAAATGTCAAGTTTGTTTACCTCAAGTTGGCGATCTCCCGCACCTCAAGTGGAAAGCTGAATCTATCCTATCTTGTAGAATATGTTAGGTATTATTATTGTACATGAAGTTTTTCGAGCTTTGCTGTCTTTGGCTTAATGGCTGGTTTTATTTGTGTACAGCTAGTATCATAGGAAAGTGTTGAGCGTTCCCTTGATTGTGGTGGCTAGAGGATTTATCTAGACAACTTGTAACTGAGACTGGAGAAACACTACTCCATTCCATTGAGTGTAGAGATATTTTGCCATTAAAAATGATTTAAGATCTTTAACAGTTTATTAAACAACTTCATACAGCAATTAAGTTCTTGTTTTGTAAAAGTCAAAAATAAAAGATTTGGAGGCAACATTCTTGTTGCCAGTTATAGTATTAGCAAGACAAAAAAATAGTGTAGAAAGTTCACTTCTCTGAGAGAGCGCATAATGAGTTGACCTAGTAGCAAAAGAGTCCGTGCGTTCGTTGTGATTTGACGATGAAGTTTAACTTTGTGCACTCAACAAGAGGTGCGCCGGTTACTCCAGTCAAAGTAGATACTTTGGTCTGGCTTCAAAATTTGGTTTCTTGGGCCCGAATGTAGAAGGCTGCTGGTCAAAATGTGACAACTTGCCTGCCTTAAATATTAAAAAAAAAATGAATAATGGGAATACCGTGATAGTTAAATGGTGGATTTACCTTTCTAAACTAGCAAATGTTGAATGGGGTGTCACAATGATCCCACTTTAGGATGCATCTTTACTGTTTGTCGACTTGTCTTGGAGTGTCTCAGTACTACCGGTCACTCACTCCTAAAGCGTATTTTGGCCAGCAAAGAAGTTATTTAGGTAAATTAGGCCAACCTCCAATAGCAGCAGACTGCTCAGCTTTTCAGAGGATATACCGGTAGAAGTGTTGATATTGCTAAGACACTTCAGGTACCTCAAAGTCAACATAATGTCAAAGTATCTCTGCTATGGTTTCCAAGAGGGACTCAAATATGTTAGAAATGAACTGTGACACATTTTGTTTTCACATTAACTGAGCACAATTGCTCTGACTGGATATTTTGTATAACTTATGGTGAACAACATAGCAAAAAATGGAAGTGTAGGGAATTTCTCCATCAAAGTGCATTTCAATCATAAACAACACGCAACAAATGTGGAATAACTCGTATGATCCAAAATAAATTGTACCGGAATGGAAATTACGTGTACAACATACAGTATCTGAATGTATTTTTAAGGTCAGTGGTGGCTTTTTTTGTCGTATAATAAGACCAACAATGTTGACAGTGACTCAATGAAGTAGTAGACCTACAATCTATAGTACGGCCTAAGTGTGATTTTAAAACTAGCCGTGCAGACCAATAAATAAGAGATTCTTCACACAAACAATTATGCTTGTAATCATTTATACACTTGAAGTGTGAAATGGCATATTCATCCTACAGTACTGTTGATATATTGGCAAATATTCCTGAAATTCCACAGTTTGGGCATGTCAAAGTTGAATGATGGCCTTGTGTCACAAAGGTTAACATAAATTTAACATTTTGTTAGTGCTTGACAAACCGTGATAGGTGAACATACACAGACACATAAGATTTGCATGGCAACCGTGATCTAGTTAAAAGGTATTGGGGACTTCCGGGGTCCCCACAAAAACCTATGCCATCCTAGACCATGTAACGTCATGGCCCCAAACCCATAGTTTTTCAGCCATTTGGACGTTCATGTTATATTATTTGGTTTTATATGGTGAGAAACGTGCCCAATTTATCTCCCAATTTATCATAGGGATGGAAAAATGCAACCACCATGTTTGAAAGGTTCCGGTCTGGTTCTAATCAACCCGTTGTCCCGCAACATGGCTCCACCCACACAGATTTCACGTCATCACGTGACTGACCGTCGCCCAGGTTGTGTCGAAAGCATCCTGGTATAATAGCACTTAGCTAGCTAACTATCCAGTGACAATAAATATTAAGTGAAGTGCAAAGTATCTTTTTATAATGGGCGAATTGTTACCGTGGCTCTAACGTTAGTCAAGGCAAAGAAGATAAGAACCTAACCAAACTGGCATTTCCAACATGGCTGAAGAGGCCAGTTAACAAAGCTAACGTAACTATACATTAGCGTTAGCTAACGTTCAAACTTTGACGGGCAATAGCAGCAATTCGTTAGCTAGGTGCTAGTTTGCCAATTTACTACTAACGTTACCATTCCGCCCAGCCAGGTAACATATCTTGTTATTGTAACAATTAGCTTGCTTTGCTAACTAAGCAACGTCGTAGATGTTTACGCACTAACGCTAACTAAATACGCGTTATATTTTAACAGTCGTTGATGCAAAACTTGCGTTAACGTTATTACTAATTAACATCAGCTAATGTTAATTTATGAATGCTTAAGTCACAACTGTTAAGCCGGATATGCTAACGTTAGCTACTGAAACTTCACTGTAACTATCATGAACACAGTTACTTAAAATCAGATTTAATACTAATGATCTTTCCAATAGCTAATAGTGAAAAATAAAGCGAACAGCAGCTATAAAGTGAATAGCTAAGCTTACAAATCTGTGTTTCGTGATTTATTTTGGCCAATCGCGAAACACACAAATAATGAGAAACACCAGAATGTCAAACGCATGGGGATTAACGTTAGGGCAGCAGTATTGTCTAGAAAACACAGCTGTCCGGTCATTTCGGTAATCCTTGTATTCTTCATAATGCAGCTAACGTTACAGCTAGATGTTTATAATTGCTGAACCTGTAGTTTAACGTTAACGTCTTGTAACGTTATACCTAAACATTTGGCAACCTACTTCACCTTAAACAGTCTGTATAGTCTATAGTCTACTTTAATTCAAGTTATGCCTGGGGACGCATCTGATAGTAGTGATGACTCCGACACAAAAGCAAATGAAAAGGCCTGCACCGTCAAGCATCAAATCACCAATGGTAAGTCAAGTACACGGTTTGTAATCAGGCACGTTAAATACACTGCGTAACAACACATAAAGAACCCCCTACACAGTGTAATTAAAGTCATAATTTATTGGGTATAACATTTATGAAACGTATGTTTTTGTAATTGCTAGGGCTTTGTCAGTTTTAATAAATATCTCGGATTGCATTACATTGCAAGGTGATTCTGTTTCTGTTTCTTTTAGCTATGCTTGCTTCTCCACATATTTACTGTATAAATATAAAATATTAGAAACACCTGATGCTGTGTAATACAACACAACCCCAAAATGTACCATCTAATTCAATCAACACACAAATTATGTCCTCAATAAAATTACTCAATCTCAGTATTTTGTGACTACTGTACTGTGTTGCATCACATTGTAAAGGTGTTCCTGTTTTGTTTGTCACTCAGTGTATGTAGTGCTGGGTATCGCCATTTCCCAAATACATTTGATATTTTTTTTTTTAAATGCTGAAAGGTTAAGTTTGTGAATTTATTAGGCCTAATTGATCAGATAAAATAACTCAAAGTAAGATTATTTTAACCTAGCTCTAGAATGTAGATATTAGATTTTTATGTCCTTCAGGATACAGTCAAGTAATTCATTTGAAAAGATCTAGCCCACCCATGTGCCAGGTGTTCAGCGCATACGTGTATAAGACCCGGGGAGACCCATTGTTGCTTTAGGTTTGTTTATGGAAGTTGTATGTACCCTAGAAAATAATTTATAGTGTAAATCTTTAAAAAAAAATCAGGTTAGTGGCAGATCTGGCTAGTGGTTAGTGGTCTCACTGGATATTTTTATCAGCTGTCACACGAGTAATAAATTACTGTCTTTACTGTGTAGATATTCATTAAAGTGCAACAACCTTTTATTTTATAGAAAAAATGTGCAGCAGGTAACATTTTCATAAATTATAATCTAGTAGCTGCTGACAGTGAATCTTCAAAACATTGACTAAGATAATTAAATACATATTTATATTAGATGCATGTCGTTCACTGTTGCTATACATGTAAAAGCTGTACAAGTATTATTACTTTGCCATTATATGTTTGTTTTTTTGTAGAATGCTGAAAGTCAAACACAGTTCATGTGTTGGCCTAAATTGACAAACTCACAGTTACAATATGGCGTCTATTAAAAGAAGAAACTGGGCACATACATTATACTGTGTCTTTTAATTGTGGTATTTTCTTTCCGCCACTAGCTAACCTCACAGGTCACACTGAGAGGGTCGGCATGGAGAATTTTGAGCTGCTCAAAGTCTTAGGCACTGGAGGTAAGTGTCTACATGAAGCGAAAAAATATAAATGCAGTTATTGTCAAACCTGAAGAGAAAAATTAGAAGGACGCCCGTATGAGGTATTCCCAAAGCAGACAGAAGCAGTTTTCCTGCCATGGTTAAATATCTTAAGGACAAAGTGTTTATAGTTTTATTGTTGCCTGGGAAGCGAAAGCCTGCTGTCCATGATGACTTACATGCTGGTAAAACATTTCTTTACATTTATATCCTGGTGTGGGAGTAGCAAATCATTAAGACAGCATAAGAAAAAATCTGAATGTTTATAAGGGAGGCTGTAGATGACTGTTACTAGATCTCATCCATAATGTATACCTATGAGAGATCTGAGAGGCTGTTTCCATCAACAAAACATCCATGCTTAAATTGTGTGTGCAGGAATGTTTTTGCATATATTCTAGTTCAGTTCAACTTTTACTTTTCAAGTAATTAAATTACTGGATGAAATATATTTATTTGTCTTTGTCTAGCTTATGGAAAAGTGTTTTTGGTCAGGAAGAACACCGGTCATGATGTGGGCCAGCTGTATGCTATGAAGGTGAGACTATTTGTCTAAAATATTAAACTAAGTGTGATCAGAGAATGTGCGCCCAACTAGGCTGAGTCCCTTGCAGCGTTTGATTCCAACCTGCGGCCCTTTGCTGCGTTTCATACCCTCCTACAAATAAAAATATATATTTTTTGACAATTTTTTAAATAAAAATGATTTACACATTTTTCTTCTATTCAGAATGTATTTGGACTTCTTGCACAGTACAAGTTTAATTTGATTACTCCCCTAGGTGTTAAAGAAAGCAGCTATTGTTCAAAAGGCCAAGACAACAGAACACACTCGCACTGAGAGGCAGGTGCTGGAGCACATCCGCCAGTCCCCCTTCCTGGTCACGCTCCACTATGCCTTTCAGACGCAGAGCAAACTCCATCTCATCCTGGGTGAGTGGTGTCACACTACAACCACAACGGAGAACTTTCCTCAGTCTTAAAAGTGCCAAATATATGTTTTCATTATGTTTCTGTCTATTACTGTTTGTGGACATGTTGTGGACGTGTGCTCGTGTAATTTTTACATTACTTTTCTTAAGGCTAGTTGTGTGTTTTCCTCTGTGTGTACAGACTATGTGAGTGGTGGGGAGATGTTTACTCATTTGTACCAGAGGGATCACTTTCCTGAGGAGGCAGTACGGATTTATATTGGGGAAATAATCCTGGCTCTGGAGCACCTGCACAAGGTGGGTGTTGATCAGATCAGATCTGATTTGTTGACAATCAGTTGCGTAAGCAGTTAAGTAATTACACAAATCTAGAAGACACAGAGCAGCATCACCACCCCATAGGAGGCATGACAAATATAGGTGCCATATTTGGTGGCAACCACCAACTCTTTAGTTAACTAAATAGGCTTTTGGCTGCAAAATGTTTGACTATCTTCACCAGATAGCCGCTAAACTAAGAAGGAAGGGCAGAAAGTCCCCCATGGGCTCTTAAATACTGAAATACTCTCAAGCTCACCTTAGATAACTAGTTGTTACCAACTACTGTAGCTGTAAGGATTGCTTTTAACTCAGGTCAGTAACTGTGGCGTTGAAGCTGTTTTTTTTTAATGAAGTGCACAAACAACAATGTGGAAGGGAGGTAGAATGTGTGCATTTTCAAGGTTGTTTTGAGAACATTACAAGTACACACGGAATGTTTTTATTAATTAGCAGTAATGTAATGTTCTATGTTTTGACCTTCAACAAATGAACTGACCCGGGTTTGATTCCCACTGCGATGCATTAACCAATGTGTTTCTGAGCCAGACAGTTGCTTCAGAGGCGTGCAAACTCTGATATACAGTTGTGGTCAAAATAATAGCAGTCCAACATCACTAACCTCATAAATCATATTGTTTGGTAGAAGTGATATTCCTACATGGCAAATAATTTACTAGTAAGTGTTGGAGAGTCATAGAAAACCAACAGACCCTCACAGTCATGACATGCTTAATGCTCATTCTGTGTAATTGAAAGGGACATGTTAAAAAAAAATAGCAGTGTTGTGTTCAATTAGTTTATTTAATGATTGATTCTGTGAAGAAACCGGTGTCAATAATGGCTCATATTTAAGGAAGGAAGGAAGGAAGCAAATGTTGTGCTGGTTATAGTGCCTTTCACATTGAAATACTAAGCCAAATTGGTTGTTCCTGACATTGCTCTGAGGAACAGCGGACTTTGATTAAAAAATTTTGATAAGAGAGGGGAAAACGTATAAAGAAGTCCAGAAAATTATAGGCTGCTCAGCCAAAATGATTTCAAAGGCCTTGAAATGGCATCCAAAGCCTGAAAGACATGGGAAAAAACGGTCAATTACGGTCAATTAATTTCACTTTGTAATCTATTAACAGATATTGTCTTAGTCTCAATTTCAAACAATTGCGATAACATATACGTTTAGCCAACGAAACCAGTCTCTACTAGAACACGATTAAAAATGGAAGTGTAATTCGTTTTTTTCACGAGGTTATAATTCATTTAAAAATCCACTATAGAAAAAAACATAAGTGGCCATATCCAGAAGAATTTTCTGAATTGGGTCAGGAATACAGGTTTATCACAAACAAGGCCATTGATTTTCAGGTAGAAAAAAATGTACTTGTACTATTTTTCTTCTTGTAATAATTTAAAATTGGTCAATTTGACCCGAAAACCATACAAGACTTAAAGTTACAAGTAAGTACTGTTAAGATGAAGACACATTGACTGGCCAAAGGAGAAATGGTGCACTTCTGTGGACTGATGAGAGCAAAATAGTTCTTTTTGGGTCTAGGGGCTGCAGACGACCCCCATGTACTGAATTCAAGCCCCAGTACACTTTGAAGACAGTAAAGCATGGTGATGCATAAATCATATTATGGGGATGTTTCTCATACTGTGGTGTTAGGCCTACTTATCACATACCAGGGATCATGGATCAGTTTCAATACATCAAAATACTTGAAGAGAACATGTTGCCTTTTGCTAAAGAGTAAATTCCTTTTAAAGTGGGTCTTTTAACAAGACAACGACCCAAAACACACCAGTAAGCAAGCAAAGTCTTGGTTCCAGATGAACAAGATTGATGTTATAGAGTGGCCAGCCCAATTCCCGGACCTCAATCCCATAAAACACTTGTTAGGTGTCATTAAAAATGTGGTTTCTGAGGCAAATCCCAGTAATGCAGAGGAATTGTGGAATGTATTTCAATCGTCTTGGGCTGGAATACCTGAAGAAGTTACCTGCCAGGAGTTTGTTGGTCATGTTTTCATTTGGAATTGAACGAACAGTGTTCACAATGCATTGATATTATGGCATTAAAAGCTAGCGTCACTTTTTCAAACACTGCTATTATTCTGAATACAAGAGTATAAAGCAAATGTAAGTTGTTGTGGATAAAAGTGTCAGCTAAATGACATGTAAATTAATGTAACTGGATTCCCAGTGCAACATTTAAATAAATAAATAAATATTGACATTGGAAAACATTTTTGAGGAATCACCATTCACACAAATTGTCCAAATTGGCTGAAAGTAACAATAACAACATAATGTTGACCTTTATGGGTCGTTGCTTTGGATGGCAACAGCACCCTTGACTAGTTTTCTCATTTCTCGAGGTGCTGTTACCATTAGGGGTTGTGCCTCTGCAGTGTTTCCTTTTAAAACCAATATATGGGGTTGGGATTATAGTGCATGCTTGCTCTGTTCACACATTAATGCACTTACAATAAATATAACTAGTCATTTTTCACTGTGTTTGTTGTTCAGCTTGGGATTGTGTACCGAGACATCAAATTAGAAAACATTCTTCTAGACAGTGAAGGCCATGTGGTGTTGACTGATTTTGGACTCAGCAAGGAGTTTTTGGAAGAAGAGGTATGTAAACAAGATACCAAAACCTAAACAGGTGGACACTGATACATAAACTGTGAGATCTGTTATTGCAATCCTAAATATTTTTGGTTAATTTAAGACAAGATTTTTTTCTTGTTATACATTGTCTTCCCTTTTTCTCATTACAGAAGGAAAGGACCTACTCTTTCTGTGGCACCATTGAGTACATGGCACCGGAAATCATCAGGGGGAAATCTGGCCACGGCAAGGTAAATGTACGACCGTAAGGCAGAAAACATTGGTTCAGTGTTCACATATCGCAAGTGTTCTACTGAGATCCGTTGGGACTTAACCATTTAGATATTAATGTTAAAATAAATTAAAAAAATTCAAGTTAAAGACTAACTGCTGGATAGCACAGTTTAGGCCACAGGAACTTTTCCCCGGAACTTTCTGAGGACTCATTAGGCTCTTTCCAATGGGAGGGATTTTTGCAGTCCCTAGAACATAACGTTCCTACAACCCTTTGTTTTCTCCAGAGTCCAACTGGACCAATTTAGTGATTATTTAGTTCCTCTGACCGCAGTTCCTGTAACTGTTTCAGCTCCTTCTTCAGGGCAAGGACTATTCCCTTTCCCGCATAGAAACCCTTAGTGACCTAGCAACGTCTGACAACAAACTGGAAATTAGTCTACGTATGCTAAGTCATAAGACTAACATCAAGCATTCAACCAGCTTATTGTTAATGCTAGTTAAACTCAAACGTTGTTATGTTCTGCTTTTCTATCTTCTACCATCATATTAAATAAGATCATATTAAGCTGGAGCGTTTGTCTTCTGTGTTTCTCTGTTAAGTACTCCAGCCTAGTCTTTAAACACTGCCGTGGTTTGTTGTTGTGTGTGGCGCTAAAGTCAAATGACAACGCTATAAAGACCGTTTCCGTGCTTGCGTCACTACCTTACCCCTCCTACCAGGTCCTATGGCCACTTGGCCAGTGCAAATCCAAATGGAAAACCAGTTTTGGGAGAGTAAATAGAACTGTTTAGGACTGGACTGTTTCTACTACGTTCCAGTAACTACTTGGTTGGAAAGAGGCTATTGGGTTTCGACCTTATAGACCAGGGTCTAAATTGAGTTCAGGGGACAGTCACGGTTGTGTTTGCAGGGATGACCTTCGCTGATTGGTCAAACACACAGCACTGCTGCTTCAACTCACTGAACGCTTTATTCTTTAATCAAGGAAGAACTCTTGTATTGATTTTTTTTTTTAGGCAGGGGACATTTTTCTTTGTTTGATAAAATTAAAATTAAATGTACTTTTTGGTTTTAGCTTTCCAACTTATTTAAAAAAAAAGAGAAAAAATCCATTTATTCTTTTCCAATTGTTTTTTAGATAACTATTCAAAATCAACAAGATTGAAAAGAATGTTGTCTGAATGAATGAAAGAAAAAAGCAACTAATCTACCCTCCAAACTACAAAGTAGGCCTATGTTCAGTTGCAATAATTAGACTAAGCTCCCCTCTCCTCTTCATACAATCCTTCCTGCTATGCCCTCACTCCTTCTATCTTGTATACAAACACAAACACCCGCCTCAATACACAGAGTTAATGCATGTTTGATGTTAAGTGCCTGACAAAGGAACTAACTAGCCTAACAGAGTTTGCTTGTTTTCATTGGCAACCCTATTTTACACCAGACAAACTGGCTTGTTATTAAACCGATTAGCTTAACTGTGGACTATTGCCTAAGTTAGACTAAGTTTTAATAGTAAGGTGCATTAGATCAAGACATAAATTGACATTTGTGGTTATGGAAGGCAATCATTGTCATAAGACAACCCAGGAACCACTAAATAAATACATACTAGGTGCTTTATCTGCTAAAAATGTGTCCTTTTTTCTGTAATGTTTTATTAACCTGTCTTCTCCTTCAGTCGGTAGATTGGTGGAGCCTTGGAATCCTGATGTTTGAGCTTCTAACGGGCGCATCTCCTTTTACCCTGGAGGGGGAGAGGAACTCCCAGAGTGAGGTGTCAAAGTGAGTGTGGCCAACCAGATCTCCATAAAACATATATTTGAATTATCAACCTCCTTTTTCTCAGCTTATAAAATGTATCTCAGACATTTTGTTGGAAGGTACTTTCTTTCATTAATCTATTTAGCACAAATTGGAATTGCAAAATGATACATGTGGTTATCGTTACCAGTGAAAATCTTAAAGCCGCTCTAGGATTTTGTCATACAGTATTTTAGGTGTATACTATGTATACTATACTTTTTTTTGGGGGGGGGGGTATCGGTAAACACAATGACAGCTCACGGCTGTTTTTTCTGCCTCTAATATATGTCTTTATGTCAATCGCAAGTAGTCCTTTTGTTTGTCATGATGGAACTTCATTCAGAGCAGAGCTACACAAAAAGAGCCTGCGATCGTTGCGGAAGGTTGACCGATGTGTCGTAAGAATTTTGGACGGTGGGGGTGATCCATTTCTTTCTTAGCTGAAGCCGACAACTGGGCAATACTTTTATTTTCATTTTTATTTTATGTTTGCAATGCAAGCTGGAGCGACGTAGCAGATGACGTTGAGAAGTTGCCGTATGGAATATTTTAGGAGCACCATTTTCGGCATTGCAGAGCCATCTAAACGACCACCAAGTTAAATGAAAACATCTTAAAGAAAAAAAAACGGTATATACTGTAGCCTTCCTAAAAGGATTGGCTGGTTTTTAATGTTCACCGTTTTGCGCTGTTTGCACTGTTTTTCATTAAATGTACATAATTGATGTCACTGTGTGTGCAGGGGGTGGTGTGCCGTATTTTATCCTGCTTTTTTTGTCCTTTGCCAATCAAACCCATGTATTTTATATCCTTAACTGTCTCCTCCACCCCTCTCCCGTCAGGCGTATTTTGCGCTGTGATCCTCCGTTCCCCTCCATGATTGGACCCACTGCTCAGGACCTGCTGAAGAAGTTGTTGGTGAAAGATCCGCACAAGAGGTTGGGCTCTGGACCCAGAGGGTCTGAAGACATCAAAGCACATACCTTCTTCAAGGTCCTACTCACCTCAACTGCCAGACACTTCTTTTTATCTCTGTTCCCCTGTCACCTCTTCTCATTTATCCTTAACTCTCTCCGTCTGCTTTTTGTTTTCTAACAGGGACTGAACTGGGCCGACCTAGCACTGAAGAAGGTGCCAAGTCCATTCAAGCCAGAGCTTAAGAGTGAACTTGATGTGGGGAACTTCGCTGAGGAATTCACTGGGATGGATCCTGTCTACTCCCCGGCGAGTACGCCGCCAAGCACCGACCGTCTGTTCCAGGTTAGTCCTGCCTGTCTGGAGTTCCAAAATAAAATCATTGTGAATAATATAACATTTCGACTAAGTTAGTGCTCACCTATCTGTGAGGATGGGGCAGGCTTGCTTAGTCGATATTGTGTGTGATTGTTAGTTCTCTCTCTCTCTCTCTCTCTCTCTCTCTCTCTCTCTCTCTCTCTTAAAGCTGATTATTCAAAGTGTAGTTCCTCATCATACACCTAACATTACTTCTGTGCATTTAGGGTTACTCCTTTATTGCTCCCTCCATCCTGTTCAACAAGAACGCGGTCATGGGAGACTTTGTGCAATCCCAGATTGGGGCTGATCGTCCAGCTTCAGCTTCTGTCCAACGCAGTGCAATGTTAGAGGTATGGGATCTTGTCTTAAGAATCCATTTCGAGAGATCTATCCTTGATTCTATTTTTTTGCAGTTGACAAACACTCTAGTTTGGGTGGGAATGGGTTAGTTTTGAATCAACAGATGTGTAAAAACAAGATTCTTCACAAAGAATAATACAAAAACACTACTTTAAGTCTTGTGTTTTCCAGAGATTTTCTAATAGGTTTCTTGGGAATAAGTTATTCTGCATGAAAAAAAGCCTCAAACATGAATAATTATCTAAAGAAAGTCAGATTAGTTGACTAATCAACTAAGAGGGGGCCGCCCTACATTTTGGGTTGATTTAGTAAACCAGCATATTATAATTGGAAGCCCTTCTGTAATCTAGACCGATGTAAAATAGCATCTAATAAAGTAAGGTTTCTTACTTTGAGAAAGACAGGAAGGAAATGAGAAATATTCTAACCAAAGTTGTCTTAACTCAGTTCACAGCATGTTTTGTAATATTTTATCAAGTGCTAGGCAAGATTGAAGAAATATAACAATTATTAGGAGACTGTTGTTAAAGCATTTTACAGTGTTAACAGTATCTGTTTAGAAATGGAAACAAGTAAAGGTCAGCTTGTCTTGACGTTTAACACATTAGACTGTGTGAACTAAAGCCACTGCATTGTTTTCAGCCGGCAATCTGAGAAATCTGACACAATAATTAATTAAACAAACAAGCAGAAGTTTACATCACGGCTCGTTATATTCGAGAAATCCTACAGATTGCAGTGACAGATTATTTTGGATAGATGGTGAAATACTGACTAGCCCGTTTTTTTTAGTTTAATGAAAGCCACATCCTATTGCAAAACAAATGCAGGACATCTCCTTTATCTGCTCAGTGTGACTCATACCATCTCGTCTTTGTTCAGGAATCCCATTTTTTTCAGCACTATGAGCTGTGTCTTCACGGGCCACCCCTAGGTGAGGGTAGCTTCTCTGTGTGCAGGAAATGCCGACACAAACAAACTGGCCACGAGTATGCCGTCAAGATCGTCAGCCGCAGGTAACTGGAGATGTGATGCTGCTACACTATCTCAGTAATAACTTTGAGTTTATGTGCATTACTCTGCTCTACAGTGTCACTGTACTCTGGTGGTATGAAGTACCGAATGTGCTTGTTGACATGTGTTAACTGTGTTGACTTTGTTAGAATGGAGGCAAACACCCAGAGGGAGGTTGCTGCTTTGAGGCAATGTGAGAGTCACCCAAACATTGTAAAGCTGCATGAAGTCTATAGTGATCAGGTACAGTGGAGAAAACCAGCACAGGATGGCATGTGCAAGTACTGACATAACGTTAACACAGCAAATAGTTAATCTACTGTATGTACATTCACGGATGGAAATTTACACAATATGCAACAGCAAAACCATTGCATTAACTCTTCTTTTCTCTTCTCTGTCAGTACCACACATATTTAGTGATGGAGCTTCTGGGAGGTGGGGAGTTGCTGGAAAGGATCAAGAGGAAGAAACTCTTTGGAGAGGCCGAGGCCAGTCAGCTGTTACAGAGCCTGGTCTCAGCTGTTAGCTTCATGCACGAGAATGGAGTCGTCCACAGAGACCTCAAACCAGAGGTGGGGTGGGCTAGGCTTTAATGGCTTGATTCATTTCTTAGAATATAAAGTTGAACCAAGTAGAGTGATGACTTGAGTCTAATGACACAATAGCACAGATTGCACGTGCATGTATGATTCTTCAAATATAAAAAGTCCGTCTAAAGTCATTGCGTGCATAATTCTACTGCATCACATCATATTGAAATTAAAAATACATTTGAGTGATTAAAAATTAAACTTTTCCAGAAAAGTTGGTTTTCAGAAGGGAAGCAATGGCCTTTGAAAATATTTGCCCAAGTAATGTGGGGGGAGTGAGATTAGTTGGAACGATACCAGTGGGAAGTTTTAATTGTCTCAGTATTTTTTCACTGTGAACTGCATGTGTTCTGTGCGCCCCTAGGATGTTTAGCATAAACTGGCTGAATACAGAGTTATATCTGACCAGCTTGATATGGAGGGATGTTGGTGTGTGTGTATTCATCCGCGCATGATTTAATTGAGGTAAACACAGTGGACAACAGTGCATAATGTCTCTGCTGCAGTGCAGCACTTTCCAAAATGAAGGCTGCAGATTTATAACACACATATCCTGCCGTCTTCAGATGGCTGTGGGATTTAATTAACTGAAGGAGAAGGCTTTGATATAGTATAAAGCTGCTGTGAATGGCAGATAGTGTTAAGAATCGGCAATTAACTTTTACTTCTGCAGTGTTTTACTGGGATGCCTGTCGTAGTCGCATAAACTTTAATTTTTGATGCCATTCTAAATGCATTCACTGTTTGGAGAGCATTTAATTAAAACAAGTTTATCTACATAACTCCATAATTCCTGCACATGCTTCTTAACTTATGAGCTTACGCTTGTTGACAGAATTTCCAAATGATGACTCATGGTCAGATGAGTGATATGGAAATAGCTGTTGTCTTCCGGCATTTAATCAAATTTTCACCAAAATATCAACAACTAATTCTGCGGCGCCTCATTTGAATGAAACTCCCATCTGTTTGACCTGTACACCCACATTTGCACCACGTGCTGCACTGGGCACAAAAATACCACACACACATGTAAAGCATACAGGAACATGCCAACTTATAGTATTTAGTGGAAGTGCAAAAAAGTACAGAAAAATGAGAGTGGGTGATCATGGATTTGATTTGTCTCCCTTGCAGAACGTGCTGTTTTCAGGTGAGGGGGAGGACTCTGTGCTGAAAGTAATAGATTTTGGATTTGCCCGCCTGTGCCCTGCAGGCAGTGCCCCCCTGCAGACTCCCTGCTTCACGCTGCAGTACGCTGCGCCTGAACTTTTTGAGAGTGCAGGGTACGACAAAGCCTGTGACCTCTGGAGTCTTGGGGTCATCCTGGTAATTTAACTTAAATCTGCTGATTCTGTCTCATTAGTAGGGCTAACAGAAGTACTAATGACTCTGTGTGTATTTTCGTCAGTACACCATGCTGTCAGGCCAGGTGCCATTTCATAGTGAGCAGCGGGGGATGACCTCATCTTATGCTGCTGACATCATGCAAAAGATTAAAGAGGGTGATTTTTCATTGGATGGGGAGGCCTGGAAGGGCGTATCGGAAGATGCTAAAGAGCTTGTTAAAGGTATGTGATATAAGTGACCTATATTATTTGGTCCGTATTACAAAACTAACGCATGTTTGTTGGTGTTTTCTGCCTGCCCTGTTGGAGAATGTGATGGTGGATGGTGTAGGGAGTTCCAGTGCTTGTAGGACTCACCACCAATCAGAGAAATGTTTTTTTTTCCACACCCCCTTTTCGCAGGCAGCTTGTTTTGTTTGCCTTTCTTATATCTTGTTCTCTGATGTTTCTTTGACGGTTTTATCCCCATCCGCTATCATTTAAGGCCTACTGACAGTGGACCCAGAGAAGCGTCTTAAACTCTCTGATCTGAAGGAGAACAGCTGGCTGCAGGGCGGAGCATCCATGTCTACCACTCCTTTGTGCACTCCAGATGTGCTAGAGTCTAGTGGGCCTACTGTCCGCACCTATGTCAATGCCACCTACAAGGTAATAGCATTGCTCGTAGAACTTGGCAAAGTTCTTAAACTACATGATTGCGTGAACTTAGATGAATGAATGTTTCATTTACTTTGTTAATTTCTCTCACCAGGCTTTCAACCGTGGTAAGAGAGAGGGCTTCTTTCTGAAAAGTGTTGACAATGCTCCCCTCGCAAAACGCAGAAAGCTGAAGATGACAAGTACAGGCGTGGAGACCCGATGGAGTTCATCCTCATCTTCGTCCTCTTCTTCCACTTCCTCCTCTGCTTCCACCTCTGCCACAGCATCCAAAATACAGCCAAAGCAAACTGTGACCACAAAGCAAACTGTGACCCCAAAGCAGAGCTAGCCTAAATGGCAGGCGACAGAACAGAAGCAAAACGAGGAGGTATGTGCTTATATGGGCAAAGAAATTCTGTGGTGATAGGGTCACCCAGTTCCTAAACAAACATACCGAAAAACCAAAAGACTGGTTTAGGTTAGTGTTAAGTTTTCAATACAAAATTGTATTCCATGTTTTAACAGCAAAGCAACTTTGTTAATCATGCCATATTCTCCCCAAACCAAACTCTGTTTCCTTGAGTGGATGGAAGAGAAGATGGTAGAAGTCTAGTTTGGCATTTTTAAGATGTACAGAAATATGTGGCCTTGGGAAAAATATCAATGAGTATTTGCTTTAGTGTGCTTTACCATAGCATGGTGATATCGCACACTAAAAGTTAAAAAATTAGACATTTACTTATTTTCACTGTGGGTAAAAAAACAGTGCCTGGCTATATAGGGATAAAGGGAAAAAGGAGCCATAAATGAGCAGAAGCCATATAAAGCAACACAGTGAGTATATGAAATGAGCCGTTGTGATACACACACATTTGCACATAGCAAATTAAAAGTCTTTCCAGCAAGTCACAGCCCTAATCCTTTGATTGTATCTATACTGCCACACGTATAATGATTAGCAAAAATCTGCAAAAGTTTTGTCTCAAGGGCTGCGTCACATGTAGTCACTTTGCTCTGTAAAGATAGACACTTTGTGAAAACTTCATTTTTGGGTTTTGCACTATTTGCAGAAAATATAAATGATCAAATGGTAAAAAAAGGCAAACTCCTGGACGGACTGAGCACCGAGCAAAATGCTTTTGATATGTGTAACATTTGAGGTCGCTGAGGATGCTGTAGTCGGGATTTTCTCTATTGGATGCAGTTTTAACTCTGTCAGTCCTAAGGGCGCTGACATTGTAAAGCAGTCACACCTCCAATACACTACCAAATCTACAGATCCCATTGAACGCAACGCGGGTGGCATGTCTTGATTGATGGCTCTGATAAAGTATTTTAGCACACAATCAGTTTGACTTGAAGTAGCTTGCAGTACTAACCAAGTGTCCAACAGTAGCACCTGTAAAAAAAGATGAAGACAGAAGCAGTCATGAAACAGAGTGAGTTTTTTTTCCTCATAGTTGCTGTAAATTACTCTCATTATTGTGCCGCTCTGAACATAGCATGCTAATCTGTTGTGATGAACTGTAAGAACATTTTCTATATTTTGGTATCACAGGCAAACTAAGGAAATGCCTCAGAGAATGTTTTTATGCTACCAAGTGCAGTTTGAGTGTTTGCATGTAGAGCAAAATCCACTATGGTGATTTGGCTTGTATCGCCTTGGGCTTGTGAATTTTAAAAGGGTATTATTATGATTTTTTTGTGGCCCTATCAGACCAGCGCCATATGTCTCTATCACAAATACAATCTGATTTTAAACCGTGAAATATTGTCCTTCAACTTGTTGTAACCTATGCTGTAAGGGTCACCGAAATATGTCTTTTTATACATGTGGTTTTAAAACGTATGGCTTCAAAATTCAAACATTATTAAAGAATATAACTCTTAATCTTGACTTTAATATGGTTCTGATGAGACCATCCTGCAAGTTCTGTATATAGTCATCCTTGATTTAGAGCAAAAAATATTATGTATGTAATGATTTAAAATTTGAAAACTGTTTTTGATGGTATATTCATTTCCTGAGGTATTGTTATTGGACTTTTTCTTTTTTTAACATGTTGCACAGCCAGTTGATCAATTATACACATTTCAGCTTTAAAGGTGCTTTCATATTTATTACATGTAATTGATTTTGAATTTAATGCTGTGGTAATGGGATTGATTATTAAATTGGCTCTTGTGTACCAGCATTGAATGTGTAATGTGTATGCGTGTGTGGCTGTGTGAGAGCATAAATGGCGCTGGGAGGTTGGTTGTACTGATATTTCTGTACCAGATGAAGCATAATTGCAAGTTACTGTATTATTTCCTTGTTGTTGTTTGTTGCCTTTGTCTGTTTAAAAGGTAAGTGGTTGTTTGTGGTTGAACATTGACATTTTGACATAAGAAACTGTGCTTTTATTGGTGTTGATATTATTTTGTTGTAGTAAATGAAATCTTTCCTTTTCTCTTTCTTTTTTTGAGCATTACTATTTTACTGAAATGCACTGCCACTGATGTCGTAACTGGGAATTTAATCTTTTGCACCACTGTTTTTTTTCGGTTGGTGCAAAATAAATATTACTTTTAAATAAATGGTTGTGTGTTTTGTCTTTTAAGTGTTGTGATTGTTCTGTAAATGTGTGTGAGAGTCAGAGTGCTCATTAGTTACTTACACATATCCATAAATGCCGCTGGTGAATCTTTGAATTTTTGGTACCATGTCAGAAACAATTATACACAAAGTTTAATAACCTATCAGTTTGGAATTTGACAGAAACTATTACATAACATACATACAAATGGAAAAGCTTTGACCACTGAATAAGATACCTATGTTATTCAAATGTATCTTAAATCCCCTATTCATTATTATATATTGCACTAAAAGCACAGTTTTTATGGATATTTAAAAAAAAAAAGAAGGTAATTTTAAAATAAAATATAAATAAATAATTTGGAGGGTCCCCTGCAGTGACTCTGAGGACCCTCTAGGGGTCGCGAACCCCCTGCGGAAGATCTCTGAAATAAGCTTCAGAAAGGTGACACTCCTGTGTGTTTCCCACCTAACTTAGCTAAATCCTAACCACGGAGGGGGCGCTATCATTTAAACAAAAGGGGTAAATATTATTTGCAAAATGAGCAATCAAGTCCATATTGTGTATGGTTGTAGTTGCCTTTATTGTACATTGTCCCAGTAAAAAAAAAAAAAAAAAGGTTGCATCTGCCTTAATTATAATTAATGGCCAATTTAATTCCCTTGGCGAGCATGCAAAGTAACCCAAATCAAACGCACCCAAACATGGTTATGTTCAGGAAAAGATCATGTTTTGGGTTAAAATAGACCCTTATAGCCAGGAAGTCCACAAAGACTAACTTTGATGCACACTGTGTGAACATGGGAGGAGTTTGCTAACAGTGGATCCTCCATCAACATCCAGTCAGGAACAGTCACCTGTGATCTGTGTTTTGGACAGTACAGGTAATCCCTGATGGGACTGCAGAGACTCGACTGATCGAGAGGACTGGTTACCCGGATCAGAGAGGCTGAGTGGACTGGTGTCTTACTTTGAGAATAAACCAGCTGAGAAGCTGAACCCAAGCAGACTGAGGAGGACTTAAGGTGTAGGAGACTCCCAGAATGCTGTTCAGACACCAGGTGAGTGCAAAAACCCACTTCCTCAACCCACTCTACTGATGTCACCAACCACTGCCTTGCTAAGCACTGTCTGTGTGTGTGTAAAATGTACAGGCTCCTTGTGCTTTATGTGTATTTTTGGCTGCATTACATTACACACATCCCGTCTCTGTGTTGTTGCCTCGGTGATGTTTTATTCTGCTGTTGATTATATAAGAAGTCAGGGTTTTATTATTATTATTTTTTAAATTGATGTAGCTTAATAAGCTTGTTGCACACACTGCTGTGCCTGTCTGAGTGTTGTCTTTTTTTCTGTGAAATTGTAGTAAGGCTACACTAAGTGGCTCTGTAGGAAGGCAATTATGTATTTATAACTGATAATCAGATGTAGCCTTTACTCAGGCTGCAAAGTGCTGTCTATTGAAAAGGAATGTATTGTTGGAACAGACAAAAGGGGTTATGTTGCTGATGTTTCACTAGTGGGTACGTTGACATTGAATGCAATTTACTTTGCAGCCTTAAATACTTTAGTAACAAAATAATAATACGAATTTAATTTAACAGTAGTGTCATAACCTATCAAACTTTCCTGTTTTACTTTTACATTAGGATTTATTACACAAGTACATTTACTTTCACTTGAGTTATTCCTTACTCATTTATTTCTGTTCTCTAACTTCATTTCCATCCATCCATCTTTGTCCGCTTATCCGGTATCGGGTTAGGGGACCCCAAACTTCCCTTTCTTGAGCCACATCAACCAGCTCCGACTGGGGGATCCCGAGGCGTTCCCAGGCCAGGTTGGAGATATAATCCCTCTACCTAGTCCTGGGTCTTCCCCAAGGCCTCCTCCCAGCTGGACGAGCCTGGAACACCTCCTTAGGGAGGCGCCAAGGAAGCATCCTTACCAGATGCCCAAACCACCTCAACTGGCTCCTTTCAATGCGAAGGAGCAGCGGCTCTACTCCGAGCTACCTACAGATGACTATGCTTCTCACCCTATCTTTAAGGGAGACACCAGCCCCCCTCCTGAGGAAACCCATTTCGGCCGCTTGTACCCTAGATCTCGTTCTTTTGGTCATGACCCAGCCTTCATGACCATAGGTGAGGGTTCTCGAAATTCCTGAGCTTTGTTACTGTCCAAATCTTTAACTGGAACAAATAAACATTTGTAACATGCAAAAGTATGTTACCGGAGATAGAGTGGAGTGATTTCAATCTTTTCAGTCAAACAATCCCTAATTTTATATCTTTAATCTGCTGCTTGGAAGTGATCATATATGATCTATGGTACATATACATGGTATATTTTGTACATGGTACCAAAGTTGACCCTTTAATTCTATTTCTTACTTTCTCTGTTGGTAGCAGGGAGCTACAATCTCCCATTGTGTGTAGTGAGTGGACTGTACCATTAGATGGCTGCTGTGTCCTTTGCATCCTGCTTTATCTGTCCTTTCACCTCATGCTGTGTCAGCTGTTCCTTTCCTCATTGGCTTTCTTCTGTGAAAAGATATGAATGTGTCCCTGCGCTCATTGCAAATCAATTTTAAGATACGTTTAAAATGCCTAATATTGAATTACTTGATTAGATTAGTCATCTAGCTAAATGATGCAATGCATGACGGTCAGTGGGACAAGATTAAACAGGCTACATTCCCCCCACATGAATGCATGAAACATTGCTCGGGACAAGACTGCAATTAACAGCACAGGGCGTGGGGACACAGCCGACAACAGGGCAGGACAGAAAAGGACACCTAATGATACAAGACCTTCATTACACAGGACAAGACACTAAATTACACCTTCTCACTATATTACACTCTTTCTCATGTACCGCCAAGCCAGGAGCCTGTAAAAGACAGCGTGTAAGGCTTTGTGACCTGAAAGAGAAGCAGAGGAAGCTGAGTGAAACACCTCTGTGGCCTTTTTTCTTAAGCTAAATGGTATCAGCATGCTAACATGACAATAACAACCAAAACAATGCTAATATGCTGTTTTTTAGCAGATGTAGCATTGACCATGTTCACCATCTTAGGTGCTAAAATTGGCTAATTAGCACTTAACATGAAGTATGGCTGAGGCGGATGGAAATGTCTTGAGTTTTGCAGGTTCATGAATGTGTACAGGATGAAAAGTCAGGGAGTTACCAGTCCTCTGAGCAATATCCATGGAATAGTTGTTGAGCTATCTCAAGTCTGGACCACAGTGGTCGACCCACAGACCGGCATTGCCATGGAGCCACAAAAGGGGATCTCATATTGGTGGTGATCACGCATGTGATAACACAAAAGCAAGGAGAAACCAATAAAAGTGATTGGCATGCTTTGCAGCCCGCTTATTGATCGCTGGCTTCAGATGAATTCCCAGCTGAGCCTCCGGGCTAATCAAACTCTTCGCTTCACATATTCTACAGACTGTGTGCTGCGGCAAAGGCCGCCGTTATTGGCACCGCATCGCTTACAAACAGCTGCACTTTCTGAAGGGCAAGACTTCTGTCTCTGCAGGAGGAAGCAAATGTTTGCTCATAAAGCTCACACTTTCATATTTAATTTACTTATTTATTTTAAGGATCGCCTAGACGACCAGCTATTCTTCCTGGGGTCCAAAACAACATTACATGCACAACAAGAATGAAAGCCAACAAACTGGGGGGTGGGGGGGGGGCTGGGGTGAAGAGCTCTGTTGTCCTTGTAAGGATTTTGTAAGGAATAAAACGTTAATTAGAAGGTAGAATTAAAGTGTCATCTGAAGGATAATAACAGACACATATACACACACACACACCCATGAGAGTGCCATAAAAAGCTGTTTTTGCGGTCTACCAAAAAATACCTTTGAGATGCGTTGTGGACAACAATATTTTGTAATGTGTTACAATTCTTCGCAATGTGAGACCTTGCAGCTTTAATGAAGCAATGACATGTAATGTGGCTGTAAAAGTGGTCTGCAGTGTGTATGGGAGGCCTGCTACTCTTGAACAGCTGTCCAGTGTAAGCTTTATGTAAAAAAAAAACTGTACACTAAGTGTTTTAACTGATGAGGGTACTTAATGAAATATTTAACAGGCTATTAAAATATGTGGTTTGTCACAAAATGTTGTCCATCATGGACCCACAATGCTCTATTAGTTCCCTCATGAACTCTGACGCTGTCCGTGGTCCTGAGCGCTGCATCATAAATTCCACACCACCGGGGGTCAGTAGGGGGCTTGGCACTGACAGCGCAAGAGCCACAGTGAGCAATTGAGAAGCAATGGATAACCTGAATATAATGTGTCATTAATCAAATCAATCCCTGGGTGGATGATTTGCACAGAATAAATGTAATATATTGAGCATGACAAAGACAGATCTGGATGGAACACTTGCTCAAAATCATCAATTACAGTTGGTGCGGCTTGGAAGTGACCCAAGAACTGATTGTACTTCTTTCAGACAGCAGCAGCACACACACGAAAGGGGGAAATACTTGCACCATCAGAGCAGACCATACATACAGATGTGATCTAAGATTTCTCTGTTAAACATGTCAATAGACAACAAAAATAAAGGCTGTGTACAGGCTTCATATTTCACAGAAAACCTATGTTGTAAATTGAAAAATGTGCGCATTTAACAAAAAAGGGAGTTGAGTTGCATTCTGGGAATTGTAGGATGCATCCTCTTTTTGAAGCTTGGCCTATACTACTGACTAAGTTAAGATTTCTCAGCCTTTGCTGCACCAAGTTTGACCATTCTGATTTGCTCACTTTCTCCTATAAGTCCCCCAAATTCCTCCTTTTGCCTTGCTTAATCCTTTGTTTTCCGGATATGTAGTTGCTCTAGCAGGGTAAAAGAATGCCTGAACAATGGCGCAAAAGGGACTGCTAAACGTTTAACAATATAGGCGTCATATGTAAATGGGCTGTATTTATATAGCGCTTTTCCAGTCTTAAAAACTGCTCAAAGCGCTTTTACATCTACAGGAAACATTCACCATTCACACACATTCATACACTGTGGCCGGGGCTGCTGTACAAGGTGCCACCTGCTCATCAGATAAACATTCACACACATTCACACTCCGATGCGCAGCACCGGGGGCAACTCGGGGTTCAGTGTCTTGCCCAAGGACGCTTCGACAATGACTGCAGGGGCGGGGATCGAACCACCAACCTTCCGATTGGCAGGCAACCGCTCTACCACTGATTTGTAGAGCCACCGCCCCATATAAGTGTCTAAAATACTGTTGTCAGTTGATCTCCAAAATAACAGGGATATTAAATATATAAATATAAATATAAACTAAGTTTTTTGAAATAGGTGGGTGTTTATTTTTACTTTCGTATGTCATTGTGTTGAAGAGGTTTCATTCCAGCTTCCTCTAATTAAAGTTAGAAATTAAAAACAACCAGCATGACGTTTTCACCTGGCAGTGACAGTTTGTAAATTAACAGCGGTGTGTAAATTAATTCTTTTCAGCTACTGAGTAAATCATCTGTTCTCTCTGTATTGTGGCTTAAAGTGCGTAGCACGCTTGCTACGTTGCCAAAGAGCATAATTGACCAACAAAACTTGTGGACATGTAAGAATTATCCTTTTTAGTGTACGTGCCCTTCCTCCCTCTTAACTTTGTCCTCTACTGACTCGGTGGCATTTACACAAAAACTTTAATTTTGCTGTGGCTAACATCTGTGAGTGGATGTCAATAAACGGACTCATGCCATGCACACAGAGCTCCTTTACTTAATCAAGCAGGTCGACCCAAGAGATGAAGGAGAGGATAAAGACATTTATTTCTCCAGCAGCATATAATTTTTGCTATATTGACTGGCAAGGTAGCAATTGGGCTGAGAAAGGAAAAAAAGAGTGCACTTGAGATGCCTTAAGAATATGTCGACACAATGGGAATGCATAAGAAGCCCATATTAGATAGATCTTTACTTTGAATTTGTCTTTGTCCCGGCCCCCACCACTAATCGACAGGTTCTCAGAACACTGAAACTATGTATTGATTCAGCAGCTAAATAGGCGTTTTCAATTCACATACCTTTTTTTAAACAGCTTTCCCTGCGCTTTTTACTCCACCAGTTCCATTAACCTCACCCTGCCCTCTGGCACCCATCACCCCTCTCACTGTCTGTTAACCCTGTCCACTTTATTCTCTTCCCATCCCTTCTGGTTCAGTTGAGATATGATCATTATTTTTCCGTCCATCTTTAGGCAGGATTGTGCAGCGACACAAACACCAGTGTAATTTGTGTTGTAAAAAATGTTAAATCACCGGTGGTAGGATCCACAGGACAGTAACATCCACTTTAACAAGCCTGTTCAGACTGTTATAGATTCAGTTGGCAGCGGTGATGCCTTGTACAAACAAATAATCCAAGTCTGTTAAAAAAATAAAAAATTAAGGTAAACATTATTGCAGCACATAAAAAAATCCCACCAGAGTTTGAGCACGGCAAACCTGAAAAGATGATGAGGCAGCTTATACACATGTTGAACTTGTCAAACTGGCATGAAAAGAGCTTTCACAAAGAGGAGGAAGGAGCAGAAGAAAATGAAAAAGGGGGGGAATCATGGAGGGTGCACTTGTATGATTTCCTAAGCTTTTGTGTAATATAAATTATGAGGCATATCTATCTCTCCAGCATTGTTGAGTGCACCTCCTCGCTATCTGATCTGCGGGGCTGTGAGCAGTTTATTAAAAATGGAAGTCATTCTAAATGAGCCCGTAATGCTCAACCCTTTCAGAAAATCTTAATGGATCCCAGCCTATCTCTGACAAGGTTAAACGCTTCAGGAGACAGCGAGAAACGTTAACAGACTAGATTATGGAGAGAGATGAATACTAACCAGCACATAGATCCAACTGGAATATTAGACTCTATCATAAATGCATGTGTGAAGGTATTCAGGGAGTATGTTTGAACAGCTAAAGAACATGTCGCCTGCTTCCTGTAGCCTTCATGCTGTCGATCACTCATCATGTCTCAGGTCTTGCACTGAATTATCACAAAACCTCATTGAAACTCTTCGTACAGCGGCGAATAGCTGAACCCACTGCAACTGTTTGTTTTCTTACTTTGCAGCGTGTTTTATCCAGATGCTGCGCATGTGTTGGCAACAGGGCTGGGTGTCATTCCGAAAAATTCAATTACCAATACTGGGACTTCAATACTGTTTCCTCAACGGTACTTTTTTCAATACCAATTTTATAAAACCAAAAGAAATCACAACATTACGGCACGGTTCCTTTTTATTTCTTTATCAGCTGCTACTAAGTGAGCCGTGAGGTTTTCCTACATGTCTCTGTGACGTGCAATCATGCCAATCACCAGCCTCATTAGAGCTCGGTAGAAGATGCTGCATGCTCATTGGATCACTGATGCTGATGAGATTTATTCCTTACGTTTTGAAATTGGGTATTGAATGAGGACGCAGTTTTGAATACGCAATACTTTAGAGGCCATTCAGTCGGTGCCTAAAAAGTATTGAATTTGGTACCCAGCGCTAGTTGTCAAATTGGTGATTTTTTTAAGTTAATGTGTGTTGAGCTCTCAAAGCCAACTTTTCCATTTCACAGAGTTGCATTTTGAATGCTTTCACTTAAGCAGTGTTCTCTGCCCAGTATGTTGGCTGGACCTTCCAGAGACGTCCTCAAGAATCAGCTGCCCCGCAGGCCTTATACATATAATAAATGCACATTAATAACTTCACAGAATCCTGTCGACTAAAGATCATCAGAGCAGCCAGATTGTTGGATTGCCATTCACAGGGGTAGAGTTAGTTAAATTGAACTACGAAATGTAAATGTTCTACCAGGATGAACTGTCACTTCCACCTCTCCTATATGGCCTTCAGATGACACCACTCAGTGGATAAATTCAGCCTCATTAACTCTGAATAACTCAAAGCAGAGCAATGTGTGGTACACTTTTACGACATGAGATTGTTTGAATAATACAGTGTCTTTGTTTGGTGAGGAGCGCCTTCAAAATCTTTTGGGTAAGCTGTTCGTATGCATCTTTAATATCACACGTCCCCATGTATAATGAATAAATATAATCTGGATATGCCCACAGATGCCATGGAAACTGTGCTTAAATTAACATCCTGGTATGTGAGCACATCCTCTGAGTCATTTAGGAGCTTCTTGTAACTGGAATCAGATCTTGGCTGGGCTTTTTGTGAATGTAATGTTTACATGAAGTCAAAGCTGCAGGTCTCACTCATTAATATTACATGTGTGCCCGATCTGACGATATTTTCATATAACTTATTGAACTCTGCTGTGAAACCTATGTATGTTTACTTTAAATGCCAGTAGGGATGTTTAAGTTTCCATTTTGGGCTGCACAATTAATGACAATTTTATTGCAATATGGACTAATGCAATATTTAAAAAATCGGAATATTTGTTAAAGGTAAAAGATGTGTCAAACCGTTCTGAATGAAGTATAACACGTCCCAGCATACAAATCATATCCTACAGTCTAAAGAAAAAGTTTTTTTGGTAAAGTTCTTTGCAAAAATCACACTGTAATCTAATCAATGTTTTGAATTTGTTTTAACTGTTTTTCATTAAAATGAGAAATTGATGATTCTCTCCAGTATCGTGAATAGTAATGCAATTGCAATATCATTCAAAATAATCACAATATTTTCCTCATATCGTGCAGCCCTATTTCCATCAATACTGAATATATATTCTGAATTTGGAGGCTAATAGATAGGAAATTTGATACACCATAAAACACGGTGTCATGTTAAATATTTATGAATATAAATATGTAAAATATTTCACTTAAAGAAAGCATCACACACATTAGCTGTAAAGAAATGTTGGGACAAGCAGTTACTAACTATATATGTTATTATATCATACAGTGTGGATGTGTTTTTGGAAGGGAAACTCAGACTTTTGTAGGAGACTGTTCCTTTATTCATGAGGGTATCAGACATGGAGGCTGTGAATGGCCAGTCTGCTTTAAGGACACAGGGCTTTCAAAAGGACAACCTGTCATGCATTATTATGTCTATCTGTGATCTGGGTCAAGCCCTTGTAATGCATGAGTGCATTTACAGGCACACACAAGAGCGATATGCAGCACACTGGACCGGCATTTCAATGGAAATACAATCACCTCCATTGTGGACTCTGCACCGCTCTTATTAACAGTCTCTAAATTGCTCTTAGCTGATGTGTATGTGTACAGCAGCTATCGGAGCGCCTGAAGCTATCGCTGAAGCCCCACAGCAATGCCGCGTGCATGGGCCACATTTGTGCTGAAACTGGCACAAGCTGCTGAAGGACACACAAAATGCATTCCTGCCCTTGTGCACAAACAACAAAGCGTAGAAATTACCAATGAGATGCTTCATACTCTGGATGCTGTGTGTGTGTGTGTGTGTGTGTAAGCGAGGTGAAGGCTGAGAGAGGGGATGATACTGCACGATAAGGGAAGATATCTGTTGTGGTATCTTCATTATTAATTTAGTTCCTCCTCGTGCGTTGCCTCACAGTTATTTTCATGAATTGTTTCTTGCTTGCAGGGGTAGTACAAACCGATACACACTGCTCATGTGTGACACACGTTCCCAAATTGAGGATGAAGATGAAGATATATATATATATATATATATATATATATATACGTTTGCTATTCATTACATTCAGTAGCCTCTTTGCTCAGAGACTTGGCAAAGAACAATCAAGTTGCACATACATTTCTTTTATACAAAGATGAACAAAATAGTGTTTTCATAACTGGAAAACAAAATCAAGTTTTTGAAATGCAATTTATTCATCAGGAGACCCCGGTGTAGACCCAAAACACGCTGGAGAGATCATATATTTCAACGCCTTGGGAACTCCCAGGAGGAGCTGGAAATTGTTGCTCGGGAGTGGAACATTGCGATGGAATTAATTTTTATTCCAATCATCAAGGGCACTGTAGGTTTTTTTTTTTTATATTCGCTCCGCTGCTGGAAATACTAAAATACTTTAAGGGCACCAAATGTGTATTCACATGTCGGAAATGTCTCCTCCTTCACTCTGAGTTCCGGCTCCTACCATCAGGAAGGAGGTGTACCTACCGAATTCGTGCAGATCTAACAGAGATCATTAGCACCATCAGCTGTTGGGTCTCTCAATAAACTATTGGTCATCTGCCATCTCTGCCCATTTCATAGCATGTATTTGTCTTATTTGTCATACATTTAAGTGTAGTGTACATGTGTATGTTTTATGTGCTTTTTCGTGCTAATGTTGATGTATTGGCTACATGTTGTGAACCAAATTGGGGCCCCTTGGGGACAATAAAGACATTTCAACTTCAACTGCAATCCACAGCTGAAAATAGTACACAGGTGTGTGGAGAAACAGGGAAAGCACAACGCTTTTTGCCGTACCAGTTGTGTCATGGTTTGAATAGTTTGACAAGAACAACATGAAAAGATCTAAACCAAAAGAAATGAAATGGACTAATGCTTGTGCGACGATGAGAAGACCATTAAGGGAAATAAATGGGTCACAACACTGAAATGAAGACAAATTGTAGACATTGACTATTGGCACGCAGAACACGAGTTCAAGCAAGTTCTCCCCTGATACCACCTCACTGGACTGATTTAGGAGTTGATAAAAGACTCTACAGGAAATTACGGAGAAAAAATTGTATATATATTTATAGCCATGTTTAATTTTCCAATTAATTAATCCAATTAGCCAAGCCAACATTGGGCTCAATTTCCACCAAAGGTAATTTACTGCAAACGTTCAGGTGTAAAAGGTGACCCTCCTGACTTTGGTGATGCTGTTGAGGTTCTGGAAGATGTTGCCCCCTGTACTGGGTGGGAAAAATGAGAAAGGTTTGTCAGAAAATGAAGGACAGCAACATCCAGAGGTATTCTCACATCTTGGCATGAAGCCATCTACTGCACCGGGGAGCTGGGCGCAGCTCTGACCTCCTTGCAAACTCTGAAGCTTTTCTGACTCCTTCTGTCATAAACCCATTTGATGTACGCAAGTGGGAAACAAAGGACTGTGCTGCACTTGAGACTCAGCGCTTACATGCATAGCAGATCACTGGATCAATAGCAGCCCTTAGTTTCTCGCCCAAGTAGCTCCCGCTGGGAGACTGAGTGCTGTCACTAGCACTGAAACAACTCCCTCAAATAACACAGTTTCAAAGGTGCCTAACATGTCCACATCCCACAACACTTGCACTGTTTTTTCAAATTACAGAAAAGAATATTGCATTACATGTACCCTCTCATATTGTCAGATGGACTCATTAAATACCCTACGCATTGTATCTGCGGTTCAGTTATTACCAACCACTTTGCTTAAGGCTAGCGCTACTGCATAATTTCTCAGGCCTTCTTAATTCATGTACAAATACCCTGGATAGTGCTCCGCTTGTTATTATTTATGTCTTAGGACTGGCAAGTCTACACAGCATTCAGGGATGGGAGAAAAACATGCTCTGGTTTACTGGCATTTCTTTAAACCAATCACAATCGTCATGGATGGGCTTGGTTTGGTGGAAAGGTTATTATAGACTCAGGTTGGACAGTCTAGCTGTCTGTCTGGATTTACCCTGCAGAGATCTGAGAAGACATCCGGGGCAATTTCGGGTGGCACCTGAATAAAACCCTGAAAATGAAACGTCCTCGATGTAGACTATTCATGACCAATGGCCAAAGGGTAGGTGTAGAGCACTGTTGAGAACAGGTTTACAGGAGAAAAAAAGTACAACACATTCACATTAAGATTTACAAATACTGTAACAAGTGTAAAGTGCCATGTAGTTACTTATTTACACCATGGCACCCACTGCTATAACTATTATGAGTCATATTTCTATGTCGCTCTGCCTCTTTCTCCTCACCACCGTTGCACCAAATGATTGCTTTTGGGGGGAAATTGTTAGGTCTCTGTAAATTATAGAGTGTTGTCGGATCTACTAACTTTACCTCTGTAAAGTGCCCCTAAATAACTTCTGTTATGATTTTAAAAAAATTGGATTGAACTAATAGGTGTAGGCCAATCCTCAAGCACTCAGAAAAACAGCCAACAGGTGCTCTGCAGATTTACGGACACATATTTAACTTATAATGACCAATGAATACAATTTAATACCCCAACATGTTACATGTGTTTCTTTCACTTTCTTCAAAATATAAATGAGCATAACATATATAAGGTTCACTAGGACAAACAAAACAAAAGGTTGCATGTGTTTTATACATTGATGTGGTGCGACTGCACTGACAGCTTGCTTCTATTAATGCATAGCAGGTACGACAAAGCCACATCACACATATATGATATTGCGAACAATACCACAGTGAATGCAGACGATGACTATCTGTCTTCCACCAGCAGCCGATACCTGTCTGGTTGCGTCTGGTCAGACGGGGCCGAGGTGTACCAGCCTGTCTCCGAGCTCTGTTTACAGAGGCAGGTCTTTCCTTCGCTTTCTCTCAAACTCACTATTTCTTTATAATGCTGAGCTGCTGAGAAACTCCCGAGCCAGAAAGTGCATTGTGTTACTATGACAACCGGCAACTGCGGGTTGTCATGGCATTAGCTGCGGCATAACTGCATATTAAACACTTCTTAACACAGGGATTTTGATGTGTATTGTTCTGATATGTTCGTGTGAATGTAAATGTTATTTGGTGTGGTGAGACGTAATTTAAAAATGCAGAATAAATGAACAATGATATGATAAATATTGCGGCGCCCTTGGTCCGTCCTTAAGGCACCCCAGGGTGCTGCAGCACCCACTTCTGGAGCCACTGATTTGGAAACTGGAAGCACTGGCTTTTGTTCTGACGCTCTAACTTTAATTGTGAGTTAACAAACCAACATGCCTGTAGGGGAGCAATCAACCAGATGAGCAGCTGTGTGCTTTTTAAAAACTAATAATCAGTTTTATATTCACATCCCATTTGTTATAAGAGTTTTGTGTATCTCTCTCCTCTCTGTGTTGGGACACGCTGTGATACACACTGTATGTACAGTATGTTGTTCATGTGAGAAGTACTAGTGATTTATGAAGTGAGAGGATTTGCTCTTAACACTCTAACCCCCCCCCTCCCCCCAACAATATGCATCTGTGGTGATTTTGTCTTCCTTCCTTGTCTCCGGTATTTCTGTCCAGTATGTTGTTGGACAGAGTACGTCCACTCAGGGGTGTGAAAAATTACATCATTAATAGGCTGGCAACATTATATATTTTTGTTACATGAGTGTTAATGAAATCCCATTTAAAAAAACAACACCTTAGTCTGTCTCACTGCTTTCCAATTTCCTGACCCTGTTTTTGACTCTCAGTCTCAAGCCCATTTGGTTATTAAGTCAATCCTATTACTTTAAATTTAAGTGTCCTAGAGGAATCAATAGTGTATTTGTTAGGGAATATTTTCCGCAGCATTTCAATACACATTCGATGCACTATGATACTGTACTGTACTACTATACTGAGTATTTCCAGCAGCACAACGGTGCATGTTGGGATAGACTCAGAAGTGCCCCAAGCCTGGCATCACCAGACTAAAACGTGTATTAGTCTGGACCCTCTTAGTTAATTTTTGATTTCCAACAGGGGAGTTATCAACGACACAGACCAAAATGCCTTTGCACGTAATTGAACACACCTACAACCAGTGCAAGTTGGGGCGCTGCTTGTTTTGAAGCAGGAAAAAAAATTTTCCCATGACAGCAAGATTTTGAAAGTACAATTAAACGGCACACAAACATTTCAGGCGAGAAACAGGCAATACAGTGACAGAGTCTTGATTCAAATTTCTTGATTTTTTTTTATTTAATGTGAAAGACATGTCTGCCAGAGCAAATGGAACATGAGCTGGACTTAACCTGGTTTACAGGCCCATATTTATGAAGAAACATCGTACTAAACAGTTTAGGTCACTGATGTTTAATAGTTTTATTTAACAGCCATGGAGTTCTATGGCACAGAGGAACCCCATACAGTATGTTATTAGGCTTTAACTACCAACCAAAATGTATTGCCAAATCATTGCTGGTTTAGATCTTCATGGGATTTCATGAAAATAAAAAACAAAGTATCTAGTTTAATAATTTACCACTGCTGACCCTCCACAGGAGGCATCGCTGTGCCCAAACACTTCTTTAACCCTGAGTTTCTCTTCTCTTCCTCTCCACCCTGCTCGTCCTGCTGCGCCAGCCGGCTCTGTGTGCCAAGAATGCTTCACATCTGCCTCTGCAGGGTACAAATGATGGCTGCGATGTGGATTTAAGAATATGCGCCTCTGTAAATATTTGGTTGTGCCTCGGTGAGTGCTGTGGGTAAATGCCACTCTGTATGGCAAAATAATTGCCGTCTGAAGGCGTCTGGCCTGACTGTAAGTCCTCTTCCCCACAGTAAAGTAAAAGAAACAAGGTCGTAATAGATGAGACCAAACATCACTTTTATGAATATATATTAAATTACCCACAAGGACAAACAAAACATTCCGAGCAGTTGGGATTCATTACTCAGCAGGTCATGTCATTTAAGTTGAATTTGACAGCTGCTTTGGGTTTAATTGAGTGGTCGGACTCATTTCATCCAGTCAAAATGACTGTTATCTATGCTGTAATGGATCACTACCCTTTGCGGTATGGTTAGATCGGTTTGTAGATCGCATGAATATGAAAATAGGATATTAACGTTTAAAATGAACATTTTACTCGTCCTTTTCTTCCATGCCTGTTTATCACCATATTCATTCTCCAGTCATGAGACTAATTTATTTTCCCTCCTGTGTGTTGAGTACTGATTGACATCTATTGCTTATTTCATGTGTCTCTAATGTATACAAAGAGCAGTTTAAAGGGACCATGAACATTGAAAATGTCTATGTAAATGGCGAAGAGGGAAACATGATTGTGTTAGTACGTAGTTTGAGGCCCCATAGAAAGGTGATGTGGCTGGAAAGCTGACATTGTTATGCTTCCCACAAAACCCATTTACTTTTACATGACTGTGAAATTTACTGCGTTCATAAGCAGTCCTTTGAAAATGACATGCTTTTCTCAATTTTATCTCGCTGTTTAAAATTGGATGATGTGACAGGTAGGGAAATTTCAGCTTCACTTCTTTAATCTTTATACTGTAGCAATTCTGAGTATGTAAATGTATTTCAGATGAAGAAAGCGGTGAGCCATTTATAGGAAAAGTGGCTGTGAAGCAGCCCACTGTTGCAGGCTTCACACACTGTACGCTAAATTTATTATCCACAAATTATTCTTTAATTGTGTTTTATGAGGTACTTGTATTAGATCTTGAGGGTTTTTGTGGAAATGTACTGCATTGATTTATACATTTTTTCAGTTCCTGGGTTTACCTGAAAGGGTGGGAAGAAATCAAGACACACACCATCCAACATGTTGATCTGTCTCCCTCTCTATAGTGTTTTTGGGCTTGTGTGGTGTCTAATGTTTCACACTCGAGAACCAACTTCAATGATGGAATGGTGATTCTCATCGGATGAGCAAAGTTTTTGAACTGAAGCATCCACGAGGTATTGCCTCTGCTCTGAAATGAGAAAGTAATGGCTGCAGTGTGTTTGTCCTGGTAGATTTCATTTCTAAATCACGTGAAAAACAGCATCTTAAGTGGTCATGTACAGTGGTTCCTTTAATCTGGTGGTAATAATTGGGCGACACGATTCATGTTGGACAGTAGAAAATGTTTGAGGTTATGCAAAGTATTTGTCTTTGGATCTGAGCTGTTGTATACATGTTATTTTCTCTGAAAGTTGTATGCTGTGTGCAGACCCGCCGGTGACAAAGCCGCATGCTGCAAGTCATTTTGAACGGAAGCCGGTGACATGAAGCTCCAAACGCCTGCTTCTTGTTGCGGTGTGATGGGCGTGACACACTATTCATCAATGCTGAGCTGGCCCCAACCTCGTTTAGTGATGAGATGAAGCATTAACCAATCATGTTTTGGTTGGACCACCTCTGGTTCCCTGCTCTTTCCTCACAGCTTCTGTTCTGTTAACATTGAAAAAAATAAAATAAAAACATAGTCTTGTGTTTACCCAATTCCCAGTGCTATTTTGTACTTTTAAATTTTTTTACTGTGACATTAAGTTAAAAAATGCAGGTTGGCAGTAGGAAGAGTTGATAATGTATGTTATTTTAATGCACAATGGCTAGCTGTGATACAGTGTCATTTAACTAAATTAGCTGTTCTATGTTAACTGTGTACACACAAGCTCACAACGATAAACTACGTTGGGAACAACATAGCTGGCCACTCTTTGCCATTTAGTAGCTTTGTTGTATGACCATACCGTCAAAAGAAGACCCATTTTTTTTTAATTTTAGATCAACTTTCACACACTTACACACTATTTTCTGCCAGTGTTGTGTGTTGTAGACCAGTGTTGTTTTTTCTGTGCTCATTTTCTCACATTTGGAAGTGGGCGGGACTCCGTTTGAAACATGTGATGTCATTTGTTTAGGTGCACCAATCAGGTTTTAGCAATACTAGAACACACCCACACAGTCCTGAAGAAACAGATAACCTCATTTTGTTATTAAACTCTTAATAAGTACCTAAGGATATTTTTCCCCCCCAAACTTTAACTAAATTATTAAAGTCTGGCAATGATATACTGTCTTTTTTAAGCCAGTAAGGTTTAAATTTGGAGAGTAACATCTTGTATTCTTTATGCTCTGCTTTTTGTAATAATTATGGTTAAATAAGTGCTTTTGTACTGTACAGCATCCAAGTATTTTACCGAAAATTGCCGATTAATAGTTGCCTACCTATTTTGACTATTTGTCCTTCTTTGCCTAGTCTCTTTAAAAGTAAGATGACATTCTACATTCTAAGTTTCCAGCCAGACTCACACCAGGTCACAGCTACAGTACATGTTGTGTGCTCTTTGCTGGCTCATCAGGATGACCCAGTGCTATCATTTAGTCTTTAGTAATAACGTAAGAGACTTGCCAGATGAGCCAAATCTTTGGCAATTTTGTGTGTTTTTACCGCTGACACGTGTGACCAGTGACAGATGCAACTTATTTGCTAAAGTGCAGATGATTTTCATGTGTTTTCGTGTCTGCTTTTGGGTCATCTCTCTTTTCCCTGTGGCGACAGAGCGGTGGCTACACCACATCATGTCAACATCTCATTCTTGGTTGATCATTGGTGGAGTCGGCTTCATGCTCTCAGTCAACGCAGTACACAGTAAATCTAATATCTGCATGTCCCCATCTCCAATACAGTCACCTTTTAAGCAGTCCCCCTCCTTTGTGCATAATAGATCTTCTTTGTGCCTCTTGCACTCAAAATTCCTTGTTTCACTAATTAGGGGTTCTCTATGGTTAGTGATCATTCTAGCCACACAGATTTGTTACATTCATTGTCAGACCCCTGTGGCTTTGACTCTTGCACTCCTAATGATCTTCTTAACGCTTGGCTGTAATTTAAGTTTATTCTAGCATCACACTTAATGTATTCGTTCATTCATGCAAACCTTTATTTAACCAGGATAAAAAACTCCTTGAGATTAAAAATGTCTTTTACAAGAGTGTCCTGGTAAGTGGCAGCAGCATGGTTTCAATTAGACACAGAGACACTTTTACAGGTAAATATATAGACACACTTTCACCCATATTCAAACAACAATGGCTTCATAAAAAACCTTGGTCCTAAGTCAATTTAAAAATAATAACATGCAGACTGCCTTTCCACAAGTTCCTTTAGAAAGCCTTTAAAAGAATAAAGTGAGACCAACTTCTTCAACTGGAGTTCATTCTGAAGCTGATTCCATGCAGATGGTGCTGCAAAATTAAAAGCCTTTTTGCCAAAGTTAGTGCGGGCTTTAGGGACTGTCAATAAAAACAGATCCTGTGAGCGCAGGTGATATGTCCCTGCAGACCTCGGGAGGATGTAAGTTTTCAGATGAGGAGGAGGAAGCCCTAACACTGCCTTTTAAACAAAAAGATTCCAGTGCATCCAACGTTGAATGGAGAGGGAGAACCACCTGACCCGAGAATACAGCAAACACTGATAACTGAGAGATTTTAAGTTTGTGATGAATCACAAGGCTCCATGAAACACAGTGTCCAAAGCATGAAGACACTGGGAGGTTGAATACATGTATTAAATATCACCATAGTCCAAGACAGACAAGAATGTTAAATTTACAAGTTGTTTTTTTGCTTCAAATGATAAACAGGACTTAATTCTACAGAAAAAACCTAGCTTCAATTTCAGTTTCTTTTCAGTTTTTTCACCATACTTTCAACCATTCCAACCAGACACTTACTGTCTGTAACAATAACTGATCAACGGGACATGCCGTGGGAGAGCTGGAAATGTGATACTGTTTCATAAAGGGAGCTAGCAGTGATGAAATGATTTTTTAAACTATTGACAATTTTGTCTTTGTCAATGATTTTTTTGTCATCAACAACAATACAAGATGGTACTTCTGTATCTGTTTTTGCTTCAGTTAATAATTTGATTGTTTTCCAGAACTTGAGAGGGTTTTGACATTTTTGGATGTTTCATAAAGGAAATAGGCGGATTCGGCATTACGGATTTGTACATTACATAAAATACGTAAACGCCAAAATTTCAACCAGTCGCACTCGAGCTTTGACTTTCACTCCATGTCTTTTGAGTGGGGCGTCCTTTTTTTACCAGGCCTGTGAAACCATCATAAAAAAAAGGTTCCATTAATAACTCAGGATCCTCTTTTTTTCAAGTAGAGTGACTCCACGAAAAGCTCCGCCCCCTCCTCAGCGACCTCCAGTGATGCGGTGCTATGATGCAGGAAGTGAAGCTGAATAAAATAATTACCGTGCATGAACAATGCGTTCCAAAGTTGCATCCGACCCAGAGAAGGTCAAACAACAATGCTTAATCCAGGATGGTACTATCCTTGGACCAACCAAGATGACTGGAGTCAGATTTCCATTCTTCCACCGCGAGGCTAGCCGTCTTCACAGCAGTACAAAGACAGATGGAAGATAATCTCAAAGTTGTTTTGCTCTGCGCCAATCCAGGACAAGGATCACACAATGCAGATAAATTGAGTACAAAAGTAATTCCAGGCATGCACATAGCTATGGCATTTATAATAATTAAAAGCACTGCACGCTTGCGTTGAGCTGTTTGGCCTGTAGCTGGTAGCCAAAAAGCACCCAATGTCTTGATCAGTTAATCAATCCCATAAACCCCAGAATCATCATCACAGGGGTTCAATAGGAATCTAAACTATAATTTTAATTTTAATTCATAAGAGTGATGACAATGTCTATAAACTCAATCACTCAAACAATCTCTCAGAGCAACAAACAGGCGTGCTGCCATTGACGTGCATGAGAACTTAAACTAAATGAGTAAATGTTAATCAGGATCATCCATTTTAGAGAAGTCTTTAGTGTTTGTTTTCATGATGATGGAGAATAGTTGAACGGAGAAGAGGATACAGTCTGGGAAGATGACACACATTTAGTATCTCTACCAATGTAAAAGTCTTTAAGCAGGCTCAATTGCTTTCTTGATCTTAAAGGTCCCATGACATGGTGCTTTTTGGATGCTTTTATATAGACCTTAGTGGTCCCCTAATACTGTATCTGAAGTCTCTGTTATGTAGATCTTATTGGTCCCCTAATTCTGTATCTGAAGCCTCTTTCCCCAAATTCCCCCTTTGTGCAGAATGACAGCCACTAGAGCCAGTCCCACAATGAGCTTTCCTTATGATGTGCCATTTTAAGAGTCTGTAGCTATTGAGGAGGGGAAAGGGGGGACAAGGTGGAGAGTGGGGGTGTGGCCCTGTCAACTACCACTTTGCTCACTTGAAAGCCATGAGGTCTATCTCTTTCTCTCTCCTGGGCGGGCAAAGCAGAGAAAAGGGAAGAAACCTTGCCCTTTATGACCTCATAAGGAGCATATTCTAGATCGTCCCATCAGAGCTTTCATTTCCTCAAAGGCAGAGCAGGATACCCAGGGCTCGGTTTTCACCTATTGATTTGGACGGTTAAAGCCGTCATGGTGACAACCCTCAACCTCTAGCTTTTGACCTATAATCCCACGACAACGTCTCATAACAACAACAATGGCGGACTACATGCTTGTGCTCCAGCTGGAGACGACATTGAGCTTATTAGGGTTACTAGGGCAAAATATTATGCTCCATATTGTGTTTTGGTTTCTTCTGCTACTGTCTGTTTGTATACACCGCGCAAGGTTAAGCACCTGCTCCACCTCTTCTTCTCCATCCGTTGGTGAATTTATGTAGCAGAAACAGTGCCACCTGGAGGCCTGGAATATGTAGTAGCATGTTTAGTCGTTTACAAATGGATCCGTTTGGATGCAAATATTCTTGAATGCCCTCCGGAACGGTGTCAGAGTCATTAGGTTTCCATTAAAGTAATTGTGTGTATTTCCACCGACTGCGTAACGGCTGTGTCCCAGGTCTGGCGATCCACAGCCCTCCGGAAGCAGATATGCAGAGCTTCTATTTTTGCCTAATGGCAGATACAGAATAAAACATCTGGTTAATTTTCAAAAGAAAATACACCCTGCTCGTGGCGGATCATATTTCCCTGCACTACACCTTGAAAACATTCCTCAGGACAGAAACAAACTGCTGTTGGTTTTGTGGTTCTGTTCTACATGAATTTGTGAGATCTCGTGGGTTCACGAGACTTCCACGGTCAGCCGTAGCCACAGCCGTTACGCAACAAATCCGGACCTGCGTTCACGGATGGCGGAGTACGGAGCCGTCACACACTGCAGCCATTACGCACTTACACCTGGATGCGCAGCATCGGGAGCATCTCAGTGTTCAGCGTCTTGCCCAAGGACACCTCGACATGGGCTGCAGGGCCAGGGATCAAAGCATCAACCTTCCGATTAGCAGGCAACCACTCTGCCACTGAGCCACAGCCGCCCCAGTCCATGATTTCTTTTCTATTCTGACATGTACCTCTTTCAAATTGCTATTAACAGCTGCATCAATACTGCACTTTCACGCTGGGGATGGAGAGGCGTGTTTCCGCGCCAGCTGCTACAGTTCAGCTGGCTGTTTTTCTTGGGTATCTTGACTTGTCTTTTGGTCGTTAAGGTTTTCCATCTTGCCTCAAAGGTAATCAAAAGGTCTATAAGAGCCATTGTAGCTGTTCTGAGGCGGCGTTGTGAATGTAATCAATGTTGGTTTTCTCACCAGTGTTCACAGCTTTAGACAGACTTGAAAGTTAAGAAAAATCTGAAATTAGTGCACCTTTGGCCTGAAAAGACTCCCTGTTTTGTAGTGAATAGGATCTTAAACAGGCTGAAAATCTGTTAACAAGAAGAGAAGTGCCACCCATTGGTAAGGGGGATTTATTACCCAGTCAGGGTGTTGATTAAATGACAGTAAAGACAAACTAAACTACCCTTCACTGCTCGGCTTTGCGTGGTTTACAGCCTGACCTGACATAAATATCCCTGTCGGCTCACTGCTGAAGCTTTTTTATAAAAGAGCTGGATGATAACGATAACTGAACAGTAACACCACCAAGTTTTTTTTTAGCTGCGAATATAACACAGCCATGATCTTCTTCTTTTTTATTGCATTTCCTCCATTATAGAGAAAGCTATAATACCACCATAGTTTGAAAAAACAACTTAAACCAATGGGGATGTCTTTAACATGGGCCTAAGCCTTGTAGACGTTGTTGTCAACTGTATTCTGCAATATAGCGCCCATATGCTCCTTCTCTCTCCCCCTCGTTCTCACTATCTGCTACTCTTATTTTCCCACTGGGTGGAGGAGCTATAAATTAAAGTGGTGAATTACTGCTAACTGTTGGAATAAATTAAGGCGCTTTTGCGTCTGTAAACACCGTCTGACTGCGTAATTACACTCCCACTCCCACTGAGACGCCATGGGGAAGGAGGATAAGGAAAGAAATGCAGCATAGATGGAGAGCAGTGGCAGTGGATGAGAGGAAAGATGAACCCAGTGTCAAAAGGGCGGTCAAATATTAGATTTGCTTCTTTGCTGGACACTGCCTTAGGGCACTCCTACATATTAGGGGAGAAAGGTGACTTTGAACATCAGTAGCGCAATTACTATATTGGTAATTGCATCTTAATGATATCAAGTAAAATACTGCAAACTACCTCAAAATATCACTCCCAACTACTGCAAACTGCTGTTTCCTCTGAAGTAGTCTGGATCAAAGGAGGTGGGCTACATTTTAAAGATGATTGCCTGCATGTCCCTCACCTTCCGCTCTCTGTGTGTTGCCGTTCTCAAACTCTGGTCATCTCGAGAAGCCAACTTTAAGCTACCAAGCTACAGGCTTAAATTTGGCAAATTTTAAATAAAATTTGGATGGTGCAATCAGGCAGGCCTGCTTGGTATTTTTGGGGAACAAATGTAAAGATTTACAAAGATTATGTTTAGGCATTTAGTATCTAACTGGGACATTTTGGGATCGATTGGCGGGGATTTCATTTTTTAAAACAGTGGCAACACACAAATAAAACAGAATATGTCACCACCATACAATACACTACTTTACGGCTATCAGTTTACAAAGTAACATTAGTATCTCAGACAATATGTCACATGATATATTTAACATATCATGAATGAGGCAGAATACTGTGTAGGTAGAAAGTATATACTTACTCGTCTACACAGACAGGTCCAGGTCATGGAGTAATTTAGCACTGAGCCAAAAAAGGGCCCCAAATTCTCAAGAAGAGTTTGTTCCTCATATTACCCTTATGCAGGCGCAGCCTTTCCATCTGTATAATATACACCCTTTCCTTAAGCCATTGTTTAAAACCGGGTGGATGGGTAGACTTCCAAGGCAGTTGCTATGTAGCAACCAGCATTGCTAGGTGCAGAACGGCTTCAATTCCTGAAGATCTCTGTCCAGTTATATAGTGTAGGGCAGAACCAGAAAAGGTGTGCTAGTGATCCTTCAGCCGAAAGACATTTGTCAAATTTAGAAGACACTGTTGGGAAGATGCAGTTCAGTTTTGTTTTTGAATAATGCACTCCATGCATCACAATACTGGATTAGTCTGTACCTTGAGTTAATAGAACAACAATGGATTCGGGACATGGCGTCCTCCCAGAACTCCTCTGTTGGCTCTGAATTCAAATCACTGGCCCATGCTGCCCTAATGTGTTCTGAGGACACCAGAGTGGGAAACAATTTGCAAATTTTGATACCAGCTGCCGGAATCTGGAGGGAGCATGAGATTTTAAACAAATGGGTGACTGGTCTGACAGGACTCAAAGTGCAGGCAATTTTCTTTAATATAGTGCCGAACCTGAATGTAAGAGACAAAATGTGAATTTGGGGAGTTTCAATTTGGTGCTTGATTGCTTAAAAAGCTTTTAATACCGCTCTCTCCCTCCAAGCTGTAAACAGAGCCTCTAACTGACCAGGCTGACATAAATGATCTTGGCAGATGGGAGCGTATACAGAAACACTCAGGGTTCGCCAAGCACTTTTAATTTGATTTAATCATTATATTTTTCGGGCATTTTAGAGACATGAAAGGAAAGAGGGAAGGGAAATGAAATCCAGCAAAAGGCTGCAGATAGGAATTGAACCCGCAGCTGCTGAATGAGTGGTAAACCTCTATACCGGTGCGCCTGTGCTACCAACTGAGCTAACCCAGCCACTTGGTTTGATAGTTTTATGGAGTTCTTTAAGGTGAAGTTTTTTTGAAATGACTTATCTACTGAGGCAGGCGTGGAGAACAGAAGGGCAGGCAGTGAGGAGCCTTTGACAGCTGAGGCTTCTAATTGTAACCACGAAGGAATGTTATCTGCTTCGGCCTCTTTGCAAATCCAGCGGACAATCGCTCTGACTGGAGTCAGCCGCCCGGTGAGAATGTTTTAGGATTGGAATACCTAGGCCTCCTTTTTTGATGGGTTTGTGACTGTGGGCTTTGGCTGTTCTATGTGATGTATAACCCCATATGAAAGGCAGGATGATAGAGCTAAGTTTCTTCTTTTTTTGTAATCAATTTAAAAAAAAAATGGACCCGTTTTCCTACATCAATGTTCTTTTTAATTACCCCAAAAAACATGATTGATTCCACACAACGCTCTTTGGCAAGTACAAATCTCTACTTTCATCAGAATCAGTATCAGAATCAGAATCAGAATCATTTTTATCTGCCAGTTATGAGGAAACATACGAGGAACTTTTCTTTTCTTTGGAGCATTGTTGCTCACAATGTGCTTACACACACAAAACAACCAAAACAAAAATATACACACTAATATATACACAATATATACATACTCTAAACAGAAACAACATAGAACCCTGAGTGCATTAATTTTGGGGTGTATTGTTCAATTTTATAGGATTTGAAAAACAAATTGAAGTGGTTTTGAAATATTATTGAGTAAAAGTTGAAAAATCCCAGTCTGTGATTATCCATCAACATCCATTCCTTTAATTTCAGTCTAAATATTCCTAATTTGTGCTTTTCTAACTCAAACGTTAGGTGTAATTTCCTATAAATGAGGTTTATTGACCATAAATTCCAAAAATATATAACTAACTGTAAACTAAAATCAATAAGTTAGTGTTACATAGTGTTGAAAATGTCACAAAAAGTGACAAACATTGAAAAAAAGGGACAAAAATGTGAAAAAAAGTTAAAAACATTGATAAAGAGCATCAATAAAAGTGTTGATTTTCAATTTTGACGGGAAGACAACACAAGGGTTAAACATGGGGGCTAGTTCTGATAATGGTACAAAAACCTGGGTAGGCTCAACATTTTAATGGCATTGACTCGTCCAATCATGGATGAGGGCAGCATCCTCCAGGACGCAATATTTGCTTTCATTTTTACTACTGACTCCTTGCAGTTAAGTCTAAAGAGACGCTCCGGGTCTGGTTTCCAGGTCAACTTCATTCGTAGTAGTTGTATTGTGTGAACAGTTAACTTTAATTAATATTGTGTGTAGCGTTTTCTTTTGCGGGGTGCAAACGTTCCACCAAATCAAGTTTCCTTCCCGCTTCCAGAGCTTAGCACCGCCCAATATGATTGTGATTTGTTTGAAAAAATGCAAACATCCAAGAGCGATTTATAATCCTATGGCATGTGTTTTTCATGTAGCCAGACCTTACACTGCAGCGTGGACATAGGTCTGCAATGTGTATTCTATATCGACAACGTTTCACTTCCAGGATTGTTCAGGTGCTGCCGGAAATTAACCCGGATGTCCTTCATGTTGGACGGATGTCCCTCCCCTTCCTCTTCCTTTGTGATCTTGTGGATTTCTAAGGACTATGGTTGACTGCTCTTCATATCTCTGCAGGGTAATCCAGACATAGCTAGACTATCAGTCCAATCTGAGTTTTCTGTTGCACGACTAAAACTACTTTTGAATGACCACACGTTCCACCACAACGAGTTCCTTCCCGAGGCTGTTTTGCAGCGTCCCCTTTGCTGCGTGCAGAGCTTAGCACTAAGCAGACGATTTTGATTGATTTAAAGAAATGCAAATAAACCAGAGCATGTGTTTTCTCCCACCCCAGAATGCTGTGTGGACTTGCCGGACCCTACTCCGCAGCTCTGTAGAGGAAGATCTAGCACTTGGGCCTTGTGCATTTCCTTCTGAAGAAAAACCTGTTGAACATCAGTAAACACTGAAGCCCTCACTCAATCTGCAGTCTAATTACAATATGGCCATGTTAATGGGAAATCACATTTAGCAGCACAATAGTTCACTGAATGGACTGAAAGCCACTTTATCACAAAAGGATCTTAACAGCTGGCTATAAACAAGAACCAGATACACCCGGCCTTTAAGGACAGCACCGTCATCAGCCTGAGTGTATGGCAAATCACGGCGTTAGCCTGTATTATGAGGTCCAGGTAAATCGAATTAGCACAAGACGCACTTGAACCACTGACAAACCATGCACTCGAACAAGGTTGTAGCCTCTACAAACCAACTGAAGTAGTAGTTCCTTCAGTGCTTCAGCATGCAGCCCAGCAGATAAATAAATGAAGGACGGAGTCCATAAAGCTCAGCTCACCTTACTATATGATTGCACAGCAGCTGTAAAAAATCTACACTCAGCCTGCAGAGCCCCTAAGATGTCTGGACCTGCCAGCATGACTGATTGGTGTTATCGACAGTGGTGGGAGAAGTATTCAGATCCTTTTCCTTGAGTAAAAGTATCATTATCACACTGCAAAGATACTCTGTTGCAAGTAAAAGTCCTGTATTTTTGTTAGTTTAATCTGGAAAATGTTAAAGAATTAAAGTACTCAATGCAGAAAAATCCTCACATTTTTAGAGACAATCAACAGTTCTGTCAATTAACTACGTGTAAAATCGGCCAATCATTTCAATTGGACTTATAGATAAACAGTATATCGTTGGGTAGTTTTTTTTTTTTTTTGAATATGTTTTGGTGTGCGACAATCATAATGTGTAAAGTAACTAGTAACTAAAGCTGTCAGGTTAATAGTAAAGTGTAAAAAGTACAACATTTATATCTGAAATGTAGTGGAGTAAAAGTAGATAGTGGTATTAAGATAAAAGACTCAAGTACAATACAGGTTTCTCATTGTGTACATGTATGTAGTGCAGTTCTTGAGTAATTGTACTTGGTTAATTTTACCACTGCTTACTGATGACTTGCATGCACAAAATGACAGAGACGTCCTCTGCTGGGACGGTGTAGTACAGTATATTTCTAGTGTGTCTGCATGTAAGAAGTGTTCACATTCGTCACAACACAGTCAGCATCACACAGTTTGCCAGGGGCACGCACCTTTGATAAACAACTGTGACAACTACAGACTAGTCTGCTTATTCACCAACCCATACCTTAAAATCACCTGTCACAACGTTTTTAGGAAATTGTGGTAGCTTTAATGAAAAGGTTGCGGTTCTGTGACTCTCCACAGTGCATGTATCATTCAGATTAGCAATATATGGCTGCACATCCCCCTGTGCATACCGGAGAGACGTCGAGCGAAGAGACAAGACCTGTCACAGGGCTGAGAAATAACACTCCTCAAACAGGTTTAGTTTGGGTTAGAGACCTCCTTCCATTTCAGTCGGGCTCCATCTCTCAGTGAGGAGAGCCACCCTTGTAGGTTATTTTTCCTCCAAACACCCTGGCTGTTCGGCTCTCTGTTCAAAGGACTAAGGTCATCATTTGGCCACGCTACAGCACTCCCAGATGTTGCAGTAATTGTTTCTCAGAGAAACATTGACAGCATTTCAATTCACACCCAAAATGACATCAAATGCATCGAGAGCACATGAGAAATCGTTGTGGCTGCAATTTTCATTTTTCAAGGTCCTACTGAATCATTAATGATATACGCTGGTGCACTGCATTGTAATTATAAGAGTCACTGATCTTTGCCTTTCAATGTGTAATATTCAGATTTTCTACACAAATCACAAGCCTGGCTTCACATTGAAAATGATCGAGGGACATAAAACAATATCGAAACTGTAGAGACTGCACATTTTGCGCTGTGTGCTCATACACTATAGGTAGGGAAAGAGGCTAAAGCTGTGCCACACCTAATCACACAAGCTGGCTCATGGAGCGCTTTTTAAGCAGATACGTTTTGGTTTTTTTGATGCACAACTGAAAAGTAAGCAGCTGGTCTGAGCTTAGGGATTCACGACACTCTTGTCCACACATGGCTCGGTTCCTCCCGCATGCGAGTTGTGGTTCACATCACTCCGGGGACTGGAGCAGATGTCCAACCAATTTGAGGACCACTTTGAAAACGCTCGCTGTCAAGGCTCGGAATAACGTGCCATGATTGGACAGAATCCTAACCTGCCCGACACGCTGCGTAAATCAGAGTGGAGCTCCAATTAAAAAAAAAAATCCAACAGTCTGACAAATAGGCAGTGAGACTAAGACCAGCCAGGGCAAAATATGTGGGCAACTGTTGTTTTTCCAGAATGCAACTGCAACGAGACGATGTTCTAGACAAAACCTCTGGGCACAAGCATGGATGAATAGATCTATCTTTCTATCTATCTATCTATCTATCTATCTATCTATCTATCTATCTCTTGAAAATATCTCCTGATAGATAGATGAATGTAGAGTTCATTTGTTACATTATCAGTGGTCTGTATACCTTATTTTGCACAAGTTCCCACTGCAGTTAAAACCCAGCTGAGTGACAGAAAGGGAAAAAGACAGACTTGTGAAATATGCACAGTGTCTCACTGTTATTCAAAGGACACATAGAGGAAAGGCTTTCACAAATGCGTTCCAGCCTCCTCCTCCTCCCTCTCTTTCAATCCTCTCCATCCTTTACGCCTCATTCTTTCTCTCCTCTGCTCCTCTTCTCCAGCCTCAGCCGGCAGATTGGAGCTGGAGATTTTTTTTTTTTACTCTTTCAGAAAATAGAAAACAGCGCCTCGGGGGTAATTTATTCAGTGCAAATAGCGGATATAGCTGAGGCACCGCACACTTTTTTTCTTTTTTTTTTGTTGCGAAGGTGCACGGATGAGCAAGCACGGACCGGTCCGGTGAGTAATTGGCATAATAAGGCGCACAAGTTCGCCAGCGACTCGGGCACGTTTTATTCTCAGTATTACCATATCGCCATGTAGTGCCGCAGCGGGGAGATAACCGGGCGGAGGGAGCAGTTACATAGAGGAGAAAGAGAGAGAGAGAGAGAGAGAGAGAGAGAGAGAGAGAGAGAGAGAGAGAGAGAAGGAGAGAAAGGAGCTGGCAGCACATGATCACACAGGCTACCCAGTCACTGATCAACTGGAGCATTCATAATTGCGCTTGCGACAACATATGGGAATACAACAAGGCGAGATTGTGGTCACACCTGCTCCTGGAGGACACCGGAGGACCCGTGCGGGAAAAAGGGCGGCCAAATCTGAGGGACTTTGCATCAAACCCGGCCGAGAGAGAGAGAGAGACAGCGAGAGAGAGAGAGAGAGAGAGAGAGAGAGAGAGAGAGCGTGGAATCCGAAGCACCATCCGGTAGGTGAGCCTTGATTGATGTGCAGTGACTGCCAATATGCTGTTCATCATCCGATCTGGCCAAAATACCAAAAAAAATGAAATGATCCCATCAGTGTTGTGTTGCGTGTTAAGCGCCAACAAGTATTTGACACACAATTGTCTTACGGTTTAAGAAACAATCAGGTATATCTGTGAAACAATGCAATCGTCCTTTTTGGCAAATATTCCAACCACTTGATCACATGTATAAGCATCTGGTGTTGAAGGCCCAGTCTGGATATTAATCCAAACAAAGGAGAACATAAAAGCTACATGGATTGGGCAGTGATGGGCATGCAAGAGAAAAAACAAATAATTATTATAATTGAATCTATTGAAGTCACACAATGTAAGTTTACATTTGTGATATTTCAACCACCTTTGCATTTATATAAGTAAATGTTAGAAGAGTAAATGTCTGCATTTTAGTTACAATTCAATGAAGAACACTCAAACAATGCTTTCATCAATCATACACTTAAATAATGTATGGTCTACTATTTGGGTTTAGGGTTAAATGAGCACTGCAAAGTTTGTATAATGTGTTCTGTATAACCTGAAGACACACACACACACACCACCCCACCCCCACTCCTGGGTTCCCATTGACTTATCTGACTTGTGGATAGAATGACTGCATATATTACTCCTGCAGCAGTGCCTCTCACCATGCATGCCCATTAAATTGTCATTAAGTTGGTAAAACAGTTGGATGTAATAATCCCTTGAGCTGAAATCAAAACAACGTGCTGTAAATCTAAATGTGTAAAATAGAATTATTTTTATTGTGGTTTAGAGGATCAGTCAGGGACAGCGCTCATGTGTCCACTGCTTGCTTCATGCACTCGCTGAGCGGATCTAGAATAGAAATAGAAAACAAGTCCAATTCTGATTGTTTTTATCTGTGTCATCAGTACAAAAATGAAGCCTTTTCTTCATTTAAATGTTCTGTCAAGAGCAACAATGGCTCTTTTAAAAAACATTATTAAGGGATTTTGGGGGATGATGTCGACCAAAGACAGCCACATTTTCTATGCAGTTCATTAAATAATCCCGTGTCAATATCAGGATGACTGTAGATTTTGGCAAAAAAAACCACAAAGCACCAAGCAGGGTGATGAGGACTCGTGTGAATGAGAAACTGCAGAGGCTTGAGACATGCCTGCCACACTAACTTGATCTAACCTGTGTGCATGGCACACGGGTGATAGACAAACAGATGGCATCTCCGAAGGGATTCATCTTATGGAAGTTGGAAGAGGTATTCTTGGATGGACTACCCTCTGACTCGCTGGCACCGAGGCATGCGTCTGACGGTAATGATGGCAGTCCCGGTGAATGGCCTCGCTGATTACATCGCTCACTTTTATGACTTACCCACACCTTTTTAAAAAATAAATAAAAATACCCCTAAAATCCCACCTGTAGTTGCGGGGAAACTGCAGTGTTTCTGAATTGAGTTGCATGACTTCATCATACATTAATAAATATGCAAGAAATTGAGATTTGCAATTAGATGACCAGCTCAGGCACAATGCTATTAGATGACTGGGTCGTTACATGGTTATTGAATAGTGTGGCTTTGTAATTCATTCATTTGTAATTTATTTGTTGATTTAAATTTAACTGTAGATACTGCAAGACCACATCAGAGCATGGGGACACTGATTTAATTTGGAGAGTACAATACTTTTTATTATCTGTCAGAGACTGTACAGCAGTCCAGTTGGATTTTTCATTATGTGGCTGTAAATCCAGTTCTTTCCCAGCGTCGCCATGGATGCTAGTTACAAACGTTTCTACTGAGCTGTCTTGTTGATTACATCATTGAATTAAAGAAAAAACATTTAAAATCAGTGTATTGTGTCAGATGATGAATGTCTTTGGTAAGCAGCTATGTAATAAGCAGGATAATGTATTGGGAGCCATTTATTATTGCAATTCGTCTTGGGGCTTACTTTGGATAATGACCACCTCACTGTAAGTGTGCCTTACTTGGCAACCTGTAGCGGCTCAGAGGCGCGTGCTGTTGCTGCCAGTCTCAAATTATTAGCACACGTTTCAACTGGCTGTGAATGCAAGGTAACATTTCTTTCATTACTCATTCACGTTATTGCCGTTTGACTGATGGCTGGACCATTGTGTCCTGATCTCTGTCAGATTAACACGTCACACGACATTAACATGTCTTTTTCATGTAGAAATAGATCAAAACAGGCGAGGAAATGCTGCACCAAAGTGTTCACAGAAACAAGAATACATTACGCCCTTACCTCTTCATACCATCATTCTCAGTGTTTCCATAGAAAAAGCTCACAGAATCCGACAGACACGATGGCAGTTTCAGCCCGGCCAAGCTAGCTGCCCTCAGCTCCAGTACTTTTTGCTCGCACTGGGAATATGAGAACTTCCTGTCCATAAAACATTACAGCGTAGCCATTATATTCATGACAGCACGATCATTATAGGAATGACAGCTTTCCTGCTACCCATTGTCGCCATTACGGCTGAAAAATAGATGGTTTGCTGTGTCTGTGGTGGGCAGTAGGTGGAAACCTGTCAGAACAGACTGGAGGTGGACTGAGCAGCAGGATTAAAAGAGCTTAGGAAAAAAACTAACGATTGATTTTGACAGAAAGCACCTATACTCACTATTCACTCACATTGCTAATTGCAAGGTAAGTCCCACTATGCTATTTTCCATGCCAAAGTGGTAAAACAATGCTGATTAAGGAGATGCATAAGTGCTCATTAGTACTGCTCAGTAACAAAAGGGAAAATGAATGAGCTTATAGGTATTAAAAGGAGCGTTATTATCATTAAGTAGTGTACACCTACAGTACATTCATCTGGTTGAACAGATAAAGTTGTAGATTTTCAGCAACCTTTCAACCTAAATGAGAGATCTAGTTTCTGCAAAATGTCAGTGGGCTTACACCAGTTTATAAGGATTTTGTCATATTTTAACAGCATTTTGCATCCAACTGTTTTTGTTTTTAATGAAAGCCACTTGCCATTTGCAGCAGAAACACAGTCCCTCTCTTCTTCGGTGAAAGCATTAGAGGGGAGGAAGGGAAGGGAGGGCTTTCTGGAACCATTGGGGCCTTTGGTGTTGGTACCCTTGCCACAGGCCTGCACTTAGCTGGACAGCCTCTATCTTTGGCCGTGACCACAAATTCATTAGTTGTACATTTGCAGGGTAAACAGCAGCACGTTGAACCACTGCTGACAAAACTGAGGTTCATTGGCTCAGCGTTGGCTGGCAGGCAAGAAAGGGGCAGCTTGTGACAGGATGTGTCTCTATACCACCAGCTAATCAAGCATCTCCAAAGCCCAGTCTTAGCTCACTCTCCACTCACAGCATTCATCTTTCTCTATTTCATGTTGCAATTTTTTTTCATTCCGATGACAAATACCTATTAACTTAATTTGCATGTAAACGAAGGTATTACATCATCTCCTTTTCCATATTTTATTTCATTGGAGAAGAGTTGGCAACACTGTCTTACATTTATTGTATACTTCCTGCCATCCTGTGCAGCAGACGCCGGAGTTTTATGAGTGCTATTTATTTGGCAGAACGGGAGTGGCGATATTAGCACTTGCACTCCAAACCGAAATCCTTCCAAGGCAAATAAACTACAATTGGACATGAAAACATTTCCAATTGCTCCCTAATTGCTGTTGATTGTTGTAATGCTGATTGCAAATTAGAATGACATATGATATACAATTAGTATGTGGTCTTTACTGCTTTGCGTGCAAGGTAATTCATAGGATAGCAGGTTTGGTAAACCTAAACACAATCCTGCAAAGTAGTTAAAGCCATTCATTCTCTACACTGGCTTCATTTCTGCAGTTTGTCTGCAGCTGTCTGTTTCGACATGAAAATAGACAGTTATAGTCACATATCTTACAACCTGAGAGACAATAGTCTACCTTTTATTTGAGTGGACTGATATGGATGTTCATAAACCGGGAATCAGTTTATTAAGATGTCAATGTGAAGAGCAGTAAATACCAAAGGTGGTCAAGAAGTTAAAACCCTTCAAAAACAATTACATGGCTCCAAATTCATCCAGCCAGACAATGGGGGAGATATCTCTGATTTATACCTCTCAATATGGACCTTTGAGTCAGTAGCACGTTTTTACCCGTGTTGTACGTTTTTTTTTCCTCCAGTTTGAACTAGTCAGGGTGGTTAAAGCCTGATGGGTTAGTTGTTTATTCAGATTCTTGTAGATATCGACCACACATTACGCTTCCACGGAGGTGTTGCAGCCCTTAGCTTGACAAAACTTGGGACTGGATCAGTGATCCCCAACCAGAGGTTCTCATTCACCAGGGGTTATGTGGTTACACTATCTAGGGGGTAGCAGGAAGACATTATGATTTGATTTAACAAGTACAAATTGAGTGTAACACCTGATACCAAGTGTTACAATTGAGAGTGCATTAAAACATTTAACAACAGGGAAGAATTGTTGTAAAAAATAAGGGATAGATGTTGAAATAATAAACGATTGAATACATGACTGAACTATATAGATAAATGGTTGATATAGCTCAAATGAATGAAACAGATCAAATAATTGTAACAATTCTCAGTTTTGTATAATGACTATTATTCAGTGACGATCGCTTTAAACACATTCGAAACATGAGGGGTGGTGACGGTGTTCTTCAGTCCATCTAGTTGGGAACCACAGGCTGATAACCACCAGTGTTGTGCCTCCTGTCTAACAGCTCTAACAGCCAGGCCCACAGTACATAGTATATATACTCCTATAGATCCGACTCATCAGATACCAGGCTTTGATAAATGTTGCAAACAAGGATGTGAGGTTCAAGCTCACATTCTAATAATGAATCCAAGCCAGTGCAGGTGCAAAGATGGGAGATTGACAATTTCATGATATGACTAAAAAGAGCAGACAGGAACCGCTCTCCCTCCCCTGCTATGCTTCAGTCTCGCTGTGTGTGCCATGCATATTTTTCCCTGATTACATCAGCTGTGGTGCTGATATAACCATTTACTGTGGTTTGAGGCTAAAGAAACACAGCTTCCTGCATTCATTTTGTCTTTTTCGAGAATTGCAGAATTTTTGGCTTTATTTTTTTTGCAGAAGAGAAGAACTCTTGATGGCTCAGTCTTTTCCAAACACGATAGTTTAACGAGCAGCTGAGGAGCTGTACTTTGGCTGTGCATGCAGAGTGACCAGTTCATCCGTAGATGAAAGCCATGCGCAGATGAAAGCTGCGCATGGATTAAGGGGTCCTCGTTGGATTGACATAGTCCAAAATATGGCTTTACTTTTAAAAGTGGTATCATTGAGTCTGTGAATTGAACGCGGAATAACAATAGTTGTTGGAACAGACAGTTCAGTAGCTTAAAGCTGTTTGTGAGAGTGTACTGAGCTGGAATAAAATCACAATTCTTCTCACTCAAAAGAGCCTGTGTGAATCTACCACAGGCAATGATATTTCCTCCGTCTGCCATGTTGACAGACTGAAAAAGCAAGCTGCATCATCGGCTCTACAGTAGAGGTACATTGATGCAGAAGACGCGATAAATCGAACCTTCTGCCTGCTTATTGGTGCACGATTTTCCTATTGGAAATATGTTCTTCTAGCAGTTAATTTACTCTGTGCTACACACAGCTTTTAAATAATATTTAGCTTGAAATCACTTCAATACAACATGGAGCACAACTACTGTGTGTAAAAATATGGTTTATCTGAGTATAATAGCAATATCTCTGCCAATGCAGTCCCATGCGCCCTTGATAAAATGTTTCCGCTTGAACACATACATGCCGGGTGGATTTGGGAAATATTGCTCATGTCTATGTGTCAATCTAATAACTCTTATTGTGTAACAGAGGGGAGAATGCTGGAGTTTGAGGCCTAAAGAAAGGTGAACACTGAACATGCCCATACTTATTATTTGCATGAATGATCTTTTGATGATGGAATAGGCATGTTGATTTGAAAAAAACAGACATTTAGAAATCTAAAATGCACCAGCAGTGAATGGTTTTTCCTTTTCTATGTTAAGACTCTAAATGAGACATGAAGGAAGGTTTCTTGGCCCCAATAGTATTGACATTTGTAGACACTAATGCGTTTAAATCCAGCACAAGGCACAGAATGTGTCTTCCAGAGATTTAGTGATCTGTTAAACCCTCTTGCACTGTAAATCAGTGTCTTATGAAATGCCCATTCTCACTGTCGTTTGTTAGTAACCAGTGACGGGAAGAACGGTGTTTTTTCAGAAAACGAGTATTCTAATCTAATTAATCTTCCCATCTTAATAACGTTGTTACCATTCCTGCCAAAAAATGCCGCACGTTACTATAATTGAAGCTGTTTTGTTCATCAGGCCAACTAGATCTCTGAGCCGAGAGCCAAAGACTTTTTTTCTTCCTTGGTTAGTGGGCTTTGCACGAGACATGCGCATAAATGTTGACGATTGGCTGAGATTAGATACAATTTCTTGGTAAGCCAATCAGAGGTAGAGTTGGGCGGGTGTTTAAAAGCACGCGTAGTCGGACACACAACGGACAACACAAGGTGTTTGGCTTTATGAAATCAAAGGGGGGGGTACCTTTTTTCTCCTGAAGATTTCCCACCGTGGACAGAATAAAATGGGGGGGGGGG
>NC_048419.1:5416365-5433924 GCF_013103735.1 Etheostoma cragini | reverse complement strand
GTCACATTTAAGCATTTAAAAATGTACTTGAAAGTAATGCATTAGTTACTTTTATGATTTGTAAGTGAGTATCTAATTTTGTTACTTTTTGGAAGAAGTAACTGTAACAAATTACTTTTTAAGAGTAACTTGCCCAACACTGTTAGTAACAGAGCTGTATCTGACGTGTTGACAATGACACACGCAAAGTTAGAAAACTGTCAGAATTCCTGAGTAGAGTGCCGCTTAGTTTCAAACCTTTGTATGGCCCAAATGTATTTAATATTGATGTTTCCCATGAGGGGGAATGTGAGTGAGTTGTATGGTATCTGCATGTGTGATGCCCGGTCGTGTAACATGAAAGGCTTCAGAAATCTATTAATCTGTAAATCTGCTGCAGCACCGCATAGAATATCAAGTAACTTGATGTCAAATCCAATGTACAGTATGTGCTGATATAGAGTATTTCAAACCCATACATGCTGCTGACACTTTTCTTAGAGTTAACTAAGCTGAAATGTTCCCTGTGCCGCGCTGTGGCTGCAGGTTGATTGATGGTCCAAAAGTCAGAGGGAGAAGTCATGACATCAGATTTTGTACAGTGTGTTGTTTAGTGCAGCAGGCTCCATAAACGGGTTCAATATAGTCCTCATTCATCATACAAGAGTATAAAACAAGCATTTTTTAAATGGACTGTTCATAATTGTAGTTGGATTGTAATGGGGTAGTTCACATATTCTGGTTTTTGCCCTTATTCCGACTTAGCTATTTACGTGGCTAACAAAAATGAATATTCCAATAATATATTAACAGCTGTGAAGTTTTCCACCAGTGGCAGACTTGTTTGACAGTGCCAACAAAGCCTCCCTCTTTTGTTCCTTCAACCACCTTCTTGAAAAGTTTGACTTTGCAATGTCTGCTCATATGCATTAACTTGTTGATAGCCAAGTCTCAAATATAGGTGTGTTTCTTCTTCTGACCAGAAATATGGGCTTTTCTTTTGGCCATGCATCTCTCCCACAGCTTTGCAAACTGTTGGCTAGTTGGTTTGAGTAAAAAAAACGCACAGAGCTGACTATAAGCTGCAAATGGGCAAGAGGCTGTAAACTGGCTGTAAAGTATCACAGACTGCGGTAAAAAACCCGGATTGAGACGCATATTCCAAATAATTGCATTTGCCAGGTCTTAATCTGAAAAAGCTATTTTTGAAAATAAAGGCCTTGTTTCGGAATATCCGTAAATGACAGGTATTTAATACAGGTCATTTATGGTAAAATGACCTGTATCAAATTCAGAATATTGTGTATAATATTCTCAATAACAGTGTAATATTAGTGTGTAGGTAAATATACTCATGAGAATGACTTCACTTGTAATTCACTTGAGTACAATGCAATACAGTATGTGTGTTATACATATTTAATCCAAGCATAAAATACCACATTGTTGTATACGGTTAATGTCTCGGTGAACCCAAGGGTGCACTCGTTTGGACTAATGCATTCAGAATCACTTTGTTGTGGTCATTGTGCCACATACATGAACACGCATATTTCCTTTCCACATTACGCTCACTCTCCCTTTCTTTCCCTTCAGCATTTATTTCTCCTCTTTCTCTCAGACATCGACCTCTCTTCTTTCTTTTAGGCTGCCATGTTTTTTTTTATTATCATCATATAGACAAATGAGAAACATGAGAGAAAGAAAGCCTCGGGGCTTGTGTCCTCACATCATCACCACTCCCTTTATCTTCCCTCCCTCCCTCGCGTCTCTATCCTCCATCTTTCTGTCTTCCTGAGTGACAGCTGGCAGCCAGTAGGGTACAGTGGGCATGCCAACTGGTGCAGACATTTGCCAAGTGACTTAAGAAAATACACATTTGAACGTGACTGGCTATTGCGTGCTGTAGCTGTGGATCTCCTATTGGTGCTCTTTTTCTAGATAGCTCAAACACATGCAGCACACATTACATTCCCTGCTGCCCACAGAACTGTGTGGTCATTGACACATGCAACAGTACGTTCACAAAAGGCCTGTAAATGAATCCAGGGGGACAGACTCGAGGCAGAGGAAACGCAGGCAGCTGCCATAAAATCCACCATTTAAGGCAGCAGCGCGCGGAGAAGAATTGATTAGAAAAAAAACAATTACATGTGGGCTGATTTTAAATTAAGATTGATTCTTTTTTTATAAATATAAGGATGAAGATAGATTTACATCCTTAAATCCATTCCTTTTTTCTTAACACATTATGATGCAGATGTTTGTGTTCATTCCTTTTGGAAGCCTACTGCTTTTTGGTTTCTGTTTTGTTGTGACTGGAGCAATAATTAAGCTCCGCTTTGTTGCTCATGTGGCTTCTTTCCTCCCTTTTTTCTTTCCCCCGAAAAAGAGGAAGGCGCTTTGCATTTAAATTCAAGACCTTTATAGCACACAGCAAAGGAAGACATCTCCAGTAATGACTATGCAATATGCCAACAGCACCTTTATTATACAAACAGCCGTCCTCCTCCACCCTGTGCAATAACAGTACATATATTTATAAAATCTGTCTCACACTACAGACGTACAGCTGATACTGAGCTGAGCTCTGTTACGTTGTGACCAATAAGTGGGGTTGAAAACAGAAGCACCAGACATAGAAAAGGTACAGCAATTATTATTTTATAATTCCCACAATGTTCTTATTTGAAATAATTTCCCCAATGGCCGACTTTTTTCTTCTTCTTCATTTCTTCACTTTAAATGGGAAGTGACATTTGATTTGGGTCAGGGTCTCTGTTTGATGCAGACTGAACGGCAACTCTGGAAATTCAAGATCTGATTAGTGTTTTGTGGGGCCTGGATTGCAGAATTTTACGGCAATTTCAAGAGGTCAGTGGTTGCAAAGAGGAAACTACAAGACACAAGATTACAGTGAAAGAAAACAAAATGCGTGTCAAACACTCAATATCTCTGTGTAATCTGGGATTATTGTAGTGCAGAAGGAGGGCATGTCCAGCACTTCATGCAACAAAGAAATGCACAAAATAAAAGAAGAAATAGACAAAACACAAGGCTCAGACCTGAACCTTAAGGGATAAAGCAAGACAGGCGGTAATGAAAAATCAGGGATTCAGGGATTTGTTGTTTTGCTTTTGATGGTGGAGACAGACAGAAACAGAGAGAATCTGAGTCTGAGACAGAAACACCAGTAACAACAATCTCCTGGAAACATGACACTTCACAGACATTTCTATCGAATCTGATATCTGTGTGAGTGTTGCTCTTAGCACCAGTTAAAGGTGTTAACATCCAGCATCCTAACACTGAGTCCTACCATTATTGCTGCAATAACAGCCGGGACATTTGTCAAATTGGCAAAACAACCAGGGCAGAAAGCCTTCACACTACAGACGGCATTATGTGTCTCTGCATTTCGTTAGAAATCGGATAAAGTGCTTTATGACCCATAAAGGGAGACTGGTGGTGGTCGGTGGCGCAGGACAAGAGGAGAGCGTACTTGCATGTTCTGGTTTGGCGGGAAATGAATTGTTAACAATAGTAATTGCAGATTAATAGTGTAAGTCATTGTCATTTTCTTATGTTTATATTTGCTGGTTTTCTACTATAGTAAAGTCAATATCTTAAGGTTTTAGAAAGTGCATTTTGTTTACAACTTACTGATATTTTACATAGATCAAACCATTAATCTGTTAAACCAGAAACTAATCGGTACATTAATAAGAAAAGGAAATGATTAATAGTTGCAGCCCTAATCTTTAGCCTAATTCGTTAAAATGACCGACAACCATTTGTCTTTAGTATTCCATGCAATGCATTGGGAGCGTTCCCAGTGTCAGACGTCACATTTGCATCATAAATTTCCTTCATCCATTCTTAGTTTTTATCTTTTCACCCCCCCAAGCGAACATCCACCATTTTCCAACACAAATTTTTAACAAATAAAGCCACAAGAATGAGCAATGTTGTCAACTAAAACATTTTTTCAGCCTGTTGGTAGATCACGTAGACCTGCTAGAGCCGCTCCGCCCTTAAGTCATTTAATTCACACTATAGGTTTCAGTGGTCATTGGAATTCCTTTTTACGAGCCCACTGATCAATCCATCCCGTAATTCAATCCTTTGGTTAATCATGTTTAAATGAATAATTCACACACCATGACAGAAAGCTCAGTAAAATGGCTCACGAGCAGGGCACATGATGAAGGAAACCTGAATGGAGTCTAAAATAAAAGTGGATGAGATCACAATGTATAAAAGGAAAGGGGAACATTTGTGTTCAGATGAGATGTGAGCAACATAATCAACATGTTCCCAAAAATCTCCCAAAAAGTGGAGACAACTGATTTGAATATTGTTTTGATTTTGCCACGCTCAAAATGAAGGCAAAGTAAAGTTTCAAAGCTTTGTTGGCATATGCACAAAGAAGAGGTTGCCATCCATAGAAATATAATAAAACAGAAATATGAAAACCTATTTTCTTATTCAGCCTTTTTATTAAGCCTTTTATTATTAGGGGTCCAACCTGAACAGATTTTCACAAAAAGGAGGATAGTTTTTGATTATTTCATATTTGAGATTTTAGTTTGAAAATTAACTCGTTTTTTTATGCTTTTCATCAATGTTTTTTTAAACTTTTTCTTACGTTTTTGTCCCTTTTTTTCAACACTTTTGATGCTTTTTTCAATGTTTGTCACTTAATGTATTGACAATGTTTTGTCAATAAACCTCAATTATAGGAAACTATACCTAATGTTTGAGTCAGAAAAGCTGATATTAGGAATTATTTAAACTAAAATTAAAGGAATGTATGTTGATGGATAACCACAGACTGCAATATGTCAACTTTTACTCAATACTATTTCAAAACTACTTCAATTCTTTTTACAAATGCTATAAAATTGATTAAGACACCCCAAAATTAATGAAAGTATTTGTTCTTTCCAAAGAGCCTTTTGTGGAACTCATGTTACTTTGGGTAATTAAAAAGCATTGTTATAGGAAAACGGGTCAATTTGATCCGAGGACAACATGAGGGTTAAAGATGTTTTATTTTATTTTATTGTTTCTCATTTAGTCCTGAATATTGAATGTTGTAGAGAACAGGCAAAAGAGGAGAATAACCTAAAGGAGAAACTCGCTTAGATGAGCGTTAGTGCAAATGTGTACCATAACTCAGGTGTGAATCAATGTTATGAATGTGTACAGTACATTTAGATGTGTAGTAGTACAGTACTTTGGGTGGATACATTAGAGATTAGTTTAGTCTCAGAGTCAAACTATGCTGTTTGACTAATGATGAATGTACTAATATACATTTATAATTAGCATGTATTACGGAGAGCTGAAGTCGTGCCCCATCCAGTGGCCCTCATAGGACCTTAATTTGTAAAACAAATATGAACAGTAGTGAAATTCCAAAGGAAATGGTTATTTGTGAAGCAAATGGATTCTACATGCAAAGTCGTCCACCATGTTGTAATGTACATAGAGTGCCAAAGTCCCGCCCTGCTACTTCTTTCAAAGAAATAAAAAAATAGGAACGGTACGGACTGGGGAGAGGCAAATTATTTTTTGATCCCGTTTGAATTGAGCCATGGATTACAAATATGATGTTTGTCAATTTAAAAGATAATTTTTCAACCGAAGAAAGTCTCAGTTACCCGTAGGGTTGTCATAGTTCCACTTAGTTTAGTGTGAAACCGCTCAGTAAACTACATTTCTCGTTTCACACAATTTACGTCTCCTAGCTTGATGCTCAGCACGCTTGCTAGCTAGCTAGCTAGCATAACTCTGTTCCACAGCACATGTAACGTTATCTTACCTGATGTGTTTTATCCAGAGAAGCAAAATTTGAGTAATGTCACATACACAGAGACATTGTAGTTTCAGCGAGACGGCCTCCATGTGACATTGAAGTGTGTAGTCTTTCTAATTACGTATTTTCACAGTCTTGTACTGTATTTCAACAGTTTGCCAATAAACCGAGACTTTCTGTGGTTGAAAAATTATCTTTTACATTGACAAACATCATGTTTGTTGGCTCAGTTCAAACGTGATCAAAAAACAATTTTGCTTCTTTGGATAAAACACTTCAGGTAAGACAACGTAACATGTTGTGGAACAGACATGCTAGCTAACTAGCATGTTGAGCATCAAGCTAGGAGACGTAAATAGTGTGAGACGAGAAATGTGGTTTACTGAGCTGTTTCACACTAAACTAAGTGGTACTATGACAACCCTACGGCTAACTGAGAATTTCTTTGGTTTCTCTCTTTTAATTTGACAAACATCATATTTGTAATCCATGGCTCAATTCAAACGTGATCAAAAAATAATTTGCCTCTCCCCGTTCACTACCGTTCATGTTTTTTCTAAAAGATAGGTCCCATGGACCGGAAGTAGCAGGGTGCTCTATATACATTACAACATGGCGGACAACTTTGCCTGTAGAATCCATACGCTTCACATATAATCATTTCATATTTATTATTAAAAGTGAACATTTCTGCAAAATTTTATTTTTTGAATTTTCACGTTGTTGTTACAGATTGATGCTTCCCATTTACTGCTCGTGGGGACACAAACAACTAAACCTTTTGTAGCTTCACAAAACCAGAACGTAGAAGAAATAAGAGCTTGGGTCAGATCACAGCGACACATCAGCCGCTTGTAGTGTGGAAGTCCCGTCTGGGTGCAATAACCAGCAGCCCACACAGACGGGGCCCAGATGGACAGGTTTACTGTTTCTGATTTCCTTCCCTCCTACTGCCACCGAGCAGTCCTCTCTCTACGCTTCAGGCTTTGTGCCTTGTGAAATGAAGTGTGATGATCAATTGCGCTGAAAATGTCTCACAAGGTATAAAATGGAGTTCGGTGGCTCTGGTCTGGCTCCTGAATGTTTTAACTTTCCACCGTACAGAAAAATAAACGGCTGCCCTTTATGGAACTACCTTAAACAGTCTGATTGTTAATACTGTCTTTGTTTAATATTACGGTAGAGAAATGTATAATATTAAACAAATTACAGTCCTTTTTTTTATAATATATGAGATCTTTGGAAAATTACACCACACCCTTTTTATACAAGTATCTTGTTTCTTTATGTTTCTTAACTAATAAAAGAGGAGAGTTTGACCCCTCTGGGAGTCCTTCATCTGTATTTTTACGGTGTCATAGTTAGTTTTCAGTGTCAGAGTCACAATCTGTCATATTGCCATTGATCTCTTCCAGCACACACTCTCTGAGAATAAAGCAAATTAAAAATAGAAAAAAATGCCAGGAAAACATAAAATTTCTTGACTTTGAGGTTATTGGCTTTGTGACTGGAGAGAAGGTTTATGGCGGGGTGCTTTTCAAAGGCTAAAAGGAGACAAAGGAAGCTAATCTCACTTAGAACGGTAAAATCTGCTATATAGCTAATGAAGTATTATACTGTGTTCAATGAGGTAGAGGCACTGCAGAGAGCCTACGCAGTGTGTGTGTGTCTGTGTGTTTGTGTGTGTGTGTGTGTGTGTGTGTGTTTATGTGTGGGTGCTTTTTTGTATGGGTGGGGGTTTGTTTGTCAGGGGGCTGCAGTGATAATGCTGCCATCAAGAAGTGAAGTCTTTCAAGGGAGAGTGAGCTTGTACGTCAGGGTTAGGAGAGAGAGAGAGAGAGAGAGAGAGAGAGAGAGAGAGATGGGGATTTTAGTGCTACAGAAAGGACATAGTGAAGGAAGTGTAAAACCAAAATAAGAAACAGAAGCGTAGTGAGAAAAAGGAATACATTATAAGAGGAATTTCTATCTTCCGGTCCACTGGACCATAACAGTGTGTTTGCTAATTTTAGACCTTAAACTACAAGTGATGTTGAGTGAAATTGAACTACTTTTTTAACTGAGTTTTCATTAACAAGATAACAAAACCAACATGCTGATATTTAGGTGTATGTTTACTTTTAATGATCACAATTTTATTTTTCACTGTGTTAACATGCTAACATTTGCTAAATATTACAATTTATCCTAAGGGGGACATTAAGACCTAAACCCAATTGCATAGAATAATGTATTGTAAAAAAATAAATGTCCTACTTCAAAATACAGGGGGCTTGCGTATAGACACCCCAAGGTTAAATTCCCACAGAAGCAGGCAGATTTTTACTTTTAAAGGTCAGTTATTTCATACATCCAGGATACTATGCATCCATGTATAGACAGGCATGTAAATACACGCTATGTTAAATTCCCATAGAAGCAGGAAGATTTTTTACTTTTAAAGGCCAGTTATTTCATGGATCAGGAAAGTATGCTTCCTTATAAAGTTCCCTTGGCCTTTGGAAAAATAAATAACCCCCCATCATCACATACCCTTTACCATATATAGAGATTGGCATGGTTTTATTTTAGTTAGCCTAATAGCTGGTTTGATTTGCATTGAGAGATGATTTTAAGGTAAGTACCCCATGCCAATTGGTGTAAAAAAAAAGTTGCCCCAAGCCCTAGAACAAGCCCTAACACCAAGCCCTAGAACTGAATGAGACCTGGATATCACTATCTCAACTTACATAGCATGAGTTTGTAAGCTGAAAATTCCAACTACAATATCAGTCTGGACCAAAATGGTGGACTGACAGACAGACATTGCCATTCTTAGGGCCATTCATAGAGCCCTGACACTAGCATGGCTAAAAATCAATTAGCATACACTTGAGACCTGCTCGAGAAATTCATCACAATAAACTTTAAGTCTGTATTACTTTTTCATGGGTTCCTGTTCTTCCGTATTTGGGTCCTTATATCTTAACCTTATTCAGAGCATCGTGACATGAATGCAAACTTGAATTGGGTATTGTCAATATTTTTTATATTAACAATGGATCACATGACTGATTTTATGCAAAAAAAACCTAGAGATTTACAGCCGAGTCTGCAGTTCTCCTCAGCTCTATGGAGCTTTGGAGCGTCTTTCAGTTCATTGCTTCGGTCTTTTAAGCCTTGCAGCTTTACTGTTTGGTTCCGTCTCACCACTCTCACAGCATTGTTTTCAGCTGCATCAGGCAGCTGTTTTTAGTGGCAAAGTTCTAAAAAATGTACTGTACACTATCTGCCAACACCAAACCACAGACACACACAGTCAGAGACTAGCTGGGGAACAAAGTGGAGTATTTAGAAATATTTTGACTATTTTTTTCAGGTATATTGGAATTCATCAGGTGGACAGAAACACGACTCCAGATGGAAGTTAATGTTGCTCCGTAACTGGTGGATGTGTCAGTGAGCAACATAAAATCTGACATGTTGTCAGTGTTGTGTTCACAGCTTTAGAAGCAATGTAATTTGATTTTCATACCATTCGTACATAAATGAATGCAAGTTTAATTTTTATACTAATGGCTTTCATTTTAATCTGAAGTATTTCCCAAAGTCAACCATACATTGTATACAATTGTTAGTGAAATGTAGTAGCTGTAATTCCAACAAAAGAGTACATAGGAGTCTGCAGTATAACATCAGATACATATACAGATAACACTATTGCATCACAGTCTCTTTTCACATTACTCTAACTGTAAAAACAAGAACATAGAGTGCAAGAAGTGATTAATCTAGTGAAAAAGTTAACTCTATTTAGTTCTGTAAAATGCCGTCAATGTGATGATCGGACACAAGTCAAGGTATAGTTGATCTGAGTCAAGGGCATGCAGTTGGAAAGATGACAACTATATTTTTCTCAGCAGGGGAGCAAATGTCATCAGTCCTGGAAATATGGCTGAGCAACAGTGCTGTGGTCAAAGGTCATTAGAGACAGTGTTAACCCAGACTAATAGAGACAACAACAGTTTTATTTTTAAAATATCATTGACACGATGCATGCTTATTTGAATTTCAATTTTGCCTGCATAGGCTCATAGAACTGTGTTTTTCAAACTCTTGATCATCCAGGTGTGATCGGAGGATACTTTCAAAGGCTTTATATAAGAATACCTCAAGAGAAAAGGATTGAAACTGTTCTTTACCTTGGATTCTTGCTTTCTGTTGCTCTACATTTGTCAAGTCCTGCTCTATCATTTTATGCTTGGCTCGCTTTTCCTATTACCTCATGTGTAGACAGTATGGCAGCCTATGGGATATGTCAACATGCAGACTCATTAAATTATTAGACCTTGTTTTTTATTAACTCTGTGGCATACACAACTTGCTGCAACCTCTTAATATTCATGCAGCATGACCGAGGGCCACGTGGATCCAAGTAATGCAGTCGCATACAGAATAGGAAGTATCTATTTTGACATTATGAGCTGTTTTAGTATTTTACAGTTACAAGTCAGGATATACTTTAGATGCACACAATTCACAACAAGTCTGTTGTTCTGTTCTGCAGTCAGTGTGATTGACGTGGCCGGTTGGATCAGCTTGGGCTATTTCTGTCTTTTTTTTTTGTCTGAGCTTGCTGAAGGCGGGCGAGGTTGGAACACGGTCTGCTCGGCTGAGTGGTCGAGTGAGGGCGACCCATCACATATACAGGGAAGACGTTTTTTAGAGGAAACATTTGGAAGGTGAAAGCGCTTACTGAACTGCACCTCCTGTGAGCTGAAGGCCTCTGAATGGCATAAGAGAACAAGTGTAATAGTCAAAAGAGCAAAAACATAAAAAATGTAGTGTGGTCGGGACGCCCTGGTAGCTCACCTGCGCCCCATGTACGAAGGCTCAGTCCCTAATGCAGCGGCTCAGGGTACAATTGCCATTCCGCTCTTTCTCCCATTTCTTGTCTTCAAATAAAGGCCTAAAATTCCCAAAGAATTGTCAAAAGAATAGTGATAGCATGTTGTGTTGCTCTGTCTCTCTCATGGGGCTGAGATGTGTCATTAAAACTGGCCATCCAGACATGAGTCATCTGTGAGATTAGTCTTTGATTTCTGCATGCCCTCTGTCCCTCTCTATTCTTATCCTTTCTAATTTTCTCTCCATCTCACACGTCCGTCCCCCCACCACCCCCCAGCACGTTGACCTTGTCCCTCATTCCAGCTTGTTCGATTGTGAGATAGTCAACTGTGTGTGTGTGTGGAGAGAGCAGTGAGGTGTCCAGCACTTAAATTGCCTGTTTATTTCCAGTCATTGCATCAATTACACTAGTACAGCTTGCAAACAAGCGTGCCGAGTGTTTGTGTGTATGTGTGAGATGGGGGTGGGATGGAATAGAGAAACAATTAAGAATGATACATATGGACATTTTTGTGCTGTACTATGCAGTTTCTGGTTTCACCAAATAACACACAGGGCTGTTACCAGCGAGCGAAGCAAAGAGAATTAAACTGTGTCTTGATTGTGAACCGCTGGACAATCAGTGAAGTCATGCATAAAGAGCGCACCTCTGAGTGTGTGTGGAAAAGGCAGCATGAGTGTGTCCGTTAGGTGTGTGAGAAGGGCTCGGCCAGTGGCTGCCCTGAGATCAGGAGTGTCATCGCCGGCTCTCTGGGGAAGAGGGGCGTGTCTGTGACAGGCTGCAGTGATTAGTGGAGCTCAGCGGGCAGAATTTATCAGACTCAGCCGAGGCCATGAACCATTTTGGTCTGCCACTCTGCAATTTGTCAACCACTTTGCGTCATGTAACAGCCTCGATGCGGCCGGCTCGTGCCCGATTGCAACATGCACAATTGTCTTGCCTTGAGTGTCCTCCTGTCCTAACGCGAGGTGTTTTTGAATTCTTAAATGTTGAGATGCAACTCACTTGTTTGCATGGAAAGGCCTTTTACTGTCAATGCAGTTTGATTTATGCTTACTTCAGTTATTTGTGACTTTGCTTTAAATGCATGTTGAGAGAAAAAAAGAGGAGATCTATGGAGATCTATGTCTATGATTATTTTCGTTATTGATTAATCTGCCAATAATTTTCTGGATTAATCGTCTTGCCTATAACATCTCATAGAAATGGTGGGAAATGCCTGTTCTAATTTTGCCCTTGTTTCATCTTCAAAAGTTTAAATTTAAGATTTTAAGTATTTAAGATGCTGGAACAAGTGACTGTTTTAAATTTTTTATAAATTAAAAAAAGACTAAAACATTTATTAATCTATCAATTACTCTGATGATCAACTAATAGACTAATTGTTATCATTAAATAATCATTGACAGTCATTTGCACAGTAAAAATGCCAGATTTGATTGGTACCATCTTCTCAAAAGTGACAAAACAGTGTTGGGTTTCGGACTAGTTAGCTGGATCAGTATTATTCATTTGAAGTTGTGTCTCTGTCCACCTGTAAGTCCAATTTTTACTGTCATTTTGCTCTGTTTATGGTCTCCTGAGAGAAATATCAGTCTCTTTAGCTGCTTAATGCTCCACTACTGTTTGTTTACCAGGTAGCTGCTAGTCTATATCAATGAGGATTCACTGCTGCCAGAAATCCTGCTGGATGTCCCTCACCTATTGCTTTCTTTGTGTTGGAATTCTAATTTGATTTCTGAGGACTAGTGTCAACTGCTCCTCAGATCTCTGCAGGGTAAATCCAGACAGCTAGACTATCTGTCCAATCTGAGTTTTCTAAAAACTCCCTTTGTACGTACACATGTTCCACCAAAACAAGTTCCTTCCCGCTGCTATTTTGCAGCGACACCGTCATTGTGTCTAGGGGCTTAGCACCGCCCATGACAATTGTGATTGGTTTAAAGAAATGTCAAAAAACCATAGCTATTTTTCCCCATCCTGGAATGCTGTGTGGACGAACCAGACCCTCCTGTGCAGCGTTGCGGAGGAAGGTCTGGCGATGCGAGACTAGATATCTGCTAACTGTCTGTCTGCTGTGTCTGTCTGTCTGAGCAGGTGGTATCAGTGGGTTTATCAGAATCTTTTTTTTTAATGCAAACCGCTGACTGTTGAAAACGGTGAGCGTGACGCAAAACAGTAAAGTTGTGGGGCGGACAGCTTAACAATGCTGCTGAAACTCTATAAAGCTCGGTAAAGCTGCAGGAGCAGATTCACAACAAGCGACCGATTTCACATTCTCCCTTTGTCTTTACATTGATTGTAATTCTTCATATAATAATACGTTAATTCATCACTATGTGTTCTATGACCTGTAATGGGCGTTTATTCACACTTCTTTCACATTTTATCAATGAAACACTTCATGTATTAATCAAAACAACTAAGAGAGGAATTGCTATTGAAAATAATTATAAATTGCACTGCTGTTACAAAGCCATTAGATTTCCTTCGAAAGAAATGTCAAAGTAAATCCATGTATTAGAGGAAACTACTTTTAATCAGCCGCTGAACAGCCAATCACACTGGCCTGGCTCATTACTGTCAGAAGCAGAAAGCATGAAAAACATGCATGACAGATTTAGTGGCCGGGCTCTATCCCTCTGGAATGCATACGCCGTTTTTATGGTAAGGGAAACAATTCATCACTGAGTAATTCATCAGTGGATAACTTTTAATTAATGTTCAAACGTGTGGACCTTTTTAAAACATCAACCTCAGTTTGCTAGTCTCCGCTCTGTTTGTTTCCTTCTTCCAACGTCCACACCTCTTTGTCGTCTTTTTCCCTTTTGTCCTTTACTTGAGCTTGGTCTATTTACTCATCTGCTTTCACTTCAACACTATCCCACTCTCTTTTCCTCTCCACTCTATATTCCCTCCATGTTTACATTAGTTTCAATGGCAAGTCTTTGCAGCGCGGTCCCTGCCAATATCTGGGTTGTGGTGAATGCTGCCCCCTATTTCCAACATTTTATCATCTTAATATCTCTCTCGACCACCTCATTTATTTTCCTCTGTCCATTTGTTTTTCTCCTCCATTTTCTCCCCTCTGCTCTGCCCTGAGTTAGCAACATCAAGGCTGAGGATGAAGAGAAATGGACGACCAGAGAGCACAGCGGAAGAGGAAAGTATTGGAATGGCTCAAAATGGAGCCGGCAGGATCAAATTGGACAGTGCCCAGTGGACAATAAGCACAGTGTAGATGTAGAGGAGTCCACATAATAGGGGAAAAAAAGAAGAGTCCGACAAATTAATTTTGAATGAAATTTAAGACGAGAGGGTGAGTGAGATGAGTGTATTGAGCATTACATACTGCATTACAGTGTCTGTTAATTAACCGTGTAAAAGCTTTCTTATTAGGACTGATGCTCCGCTCAGTTAACGAGGGAAGAGAGAATGCTCTTTCAGTTGTCATTGAGATGAGCCTCAGAGGAAAAAGTGAAACCACAAAGCACGGAATAGGAATGAGCGAGTACAACTTTCGGGACAATGATAAAGAAAGGTCTGAGTTAACTGTCCATGTGAAATCATCTCACTTAGCGGGCTTTGTCTCAATTATCTGTCATCTTTGTCATCCCAGTCTACGCTGCCCTCCGCCACCTCCCTGTCACTGAATAGACATTATGTGCAGCTGCGTTGAAAGTCTGGTCACATCGCAGGGTATCTGTGTGTGTGAGGGTTATGTGTGTGTGTGTGTGTGTGTGTGTGCAATGTGTGTGTGTGTGTGTGTGTGTGTGTGTGTGTGTGTCTGAATCTGTGTGTGTGTGTGTGTGTGTGTCAAATCACAAACCTATTCTTCTGTTGTAATCTTTTATTGACATCCAAAAGGAAACAGTAACTAAAGGATTCACAATAGCAGCAGAGATATGTAACAAAGCCCGATCCTTGACACGGACACCTGATATTTTGTAGGCAAAAACGATCACTATATGATTAGTCATCATCAGATGTTTCTACACTCTGACGTACAGATTATGACTTTCATTAATACTTCATGTTTTGGGAGATATGACTGTTTGCATTTTGTCTGAAAATGATATGAGCGGATTGTTAGAAATGTCATGTTGTGTGTTAAAGAGCAACTTAAAGGTTGAATCTATGCTTTTTAATAGTATATATTATACTTGAAAAGTAATGTATGCAGTGCTGGTTTTACAAGATATAAGGGCAGAAATCACGTAAAGGATGTATTACAGTTACAACATGGTGAATTACTGTGTTTGTGCATGTGGCACAATCCCAGCCTGTCCTGTAGTACGAGTCAGGACATGTTTTGTTCAAGATGCGAGATAATGCTCCAAAGCCTACTCTTTCCTTCTTAAATTTCCTTTTTTCATTTCTTTTCATGCGTTGAAAAACAAGGGAATGTTTATGACAGAGACTCTGAATGGAGAGTTGCCCCAATTCTAGTCTTCTCACTTCCAGTCTTTATGTTACATACTTAATGCAAAGACAAGAGAGTCGTATGGCTATTATCTCACTCTCTTACAAGACTGGAAAGAGGGCAAACAGCTCAGTTGGAAGTTACAAATACACTTGGCAACACCTTTACACATTTATGGAAGAAGTAAACAAAATACAGGGTGTTATGAACATAAGAGCTTGGTTTCTTCCCGGCTCGACTCGGCTTTGCCGTGGTGCCCCGTCTTCTTTTTTTTCCCATTGCAGATTAGTATCGGGCTAGTGACCTATCGCGACACACAAACAGACGTCGAAGGTGTGTTGTTTTTTATTCCCGGCATGTGGCTGTTGCCAGAAGACAAATTTAGTTTCAAAGCAGTAGATATGAGTCAGAATATGAGTTCCCCTAGAAAAAATGAAACCTCAGGGCCGATCTAGAATCTTGCCCCGTATGAGGTAATAAGTGGAAAGGTTACCTCCCCTTTTTCTGATTTCCCCACCCTGAGAAATTGGCCCGCCCATGAGAGAGAGACATCAGTACTTTCAAACAAGTGAAGCATGACAGTTGGTCAAGGACACATCCCCAGCCTCCACCTTGCCCCCCCTCCCTCCTCTCCTCCTCAATAGCTACAGACTCAGAAATGGCACATCTTAAGGAAAGCTCATTGTTGAACTGGCTCTAGTGGCTGTAATTCTGCACTGAGGCTGAATTTTGGGAAAGAGACTTCAGATTTGGTATTAGGGGACCACTAAGGCCTGTATAAAACTATCCAAAAAGCAGCATGTCATAAGACCTTTAAGCTAAGCTAACTGGCCCCTGGCTGTAGCTTCATGTTTACCATACAGACAAGCAAATAAACATATTTCACAAAATGGCAATACTCTTTCCGCACTTTAATTATCCAGTCATTTTGACTTTAAGAACAAAATGAAGGATAAACTGTCAGGAAATACTGCAAACTTGCACAGATGCCTTTTAATTGGATTTTTAGAAGTGTGCTGTTTTGTAGCTATTGATTCCTGGAATTTGAAAAATATTAATTCAAAGCTTTAAAAGTTCAATTAAAAAAAGTTCAAGTTTGAGATGGGTAATGAAGTAGCACTATGTTTACACTACATTAAGGAATGTGAGGACTGGTGCTCAACCATTTTAAGTATCTCAAATCAGACCTGCAAACACTATATCGCCACTTTTTGTTACAGTAATAGGAAACAAGCTGAAGCACATTTTGAGGTTTAGTTTTAACAGTCTTCTTGCAGTTATTTCCAGATTGCTGCCGTGCAATCCAGATGGGGGACAAAAAGTATTTGCACAAGCAACTGCGTCTGAGTCAGCAGATTTTACACAACAGCTACTCTGCAATAGCAGCTGTAGCAGTTGGCTGTCTAAGATCAAACTAAACGTCAGTCTGGGAAGAAGCAAATGTGCGGGTGTCACTCTGATTGACGGCTTTTGTTAGGGGCGGGATTTCTAAGAGAGGAACAGCGGCTCAGTCTTGTCAAGGGCAATCAAAAGGTGTTTGGCAGAAATCCAATTGGAGATTTCAGCTGGAAAATTGGAGATATGCAACCCAACCTGTTTGTCAGAGCTGGGAATCAAAAGGTCAGATAAGTGTCATGGCAATGATAGAAGGAATTATGGGATTTGGTGACAGTGCCAAGGAGTTTAGTGTAGTTAAAGAAGACAGTTTGGCCATGTTGGACCTCCTGCTTCTCTGATGGCCATAGTGAGTTACGGCAATATTTCTGAGAATAAAAATGTTGCTGTTCTCAGATGTGTTTGTTTCTAACTGTCATAGTAGGGCTGCACGACTAGGTTGAGCTTGGATGAATGAATGGAGACCGCGCCTCCCCAGGTTGCTTGGCAACAGGATCCAGTGACGTACGAGAGAACAGAAACAAACAGGTTTGGAGCGAGGGACACCTGACGAAGTTCATTTGCAAAACGTAATTTGCCATATTCTAGTTTTTCTCGATCACTTTTTGTGATCGTTAGAAGCCGAAATTGTAATTGCAATTACAATTTCAAGTAATTGCACAGCCCCATGTCACGGGTGTATAACGTTGCTCTTTTCTCTGATCTCAGTTTAACGTAAGTACCATGCTAACCAGGCCCTCGTATTGCCCCTGTGTGTCACCTTGTTTGGACTCAGTATGCTACACTGACATCTGGCATGGAATGGAAGGTTGTTTAATCACAACATCACAACCCAACCGTATAACGGGTGGTATACTGGAATTAAATCAAAGTGCACAGTCTGCACATAGATACTTGACAGCTTCTGCCATTGTTTAAGTTCCAGTTTAGTGGCAAGATTACATTTCTAACTCCCAATAACTGATTGTCATCTACATCTGTGCCAAGTTTTTCCCCCTTCTAGGTTTAGGAGTGGGAGACTTGAAGGGTGTGTGTGTTAAAGGGGGGGGGGGG
>NC_048419.1:5409197-5416355 GCF_013103735.1 Etheostoma cragini | reverse complement strand
GGCACGGAGGGAGAGACATGAGGAGAAGATGCTGTGTGAAGTGCAAGGGAAAGATGTATGTACAGGTGTTCTAAAAACAACGGAAAGTTAGTTATTGTAGGTTGGCCGCTAATTTGACCCAATTACCAACACAATCCACAGTTGAAGCCACAACAGTGGTTTTCACACACAGCCCATGGAGGCAATTAAGAAGCATCACATCTCTTAGCACCCGGTTGTCGCAATTAGTGTAAAAAAAAATTGCACTTGTTCTCTGAGTCATAACTCATATAAATCCGAACGCAGACACACGCTACACACATTTCAAGATTCAGTGTGGCTTTCAGGGGACATGATTATCTCCAATGTCCGTTGCAATTAATTGTCCACATGTCTGCTTAGAAATCATAGTAAAAATGAGCTTACACTTTCAGAGGCTATGATTATCTCCAATGTCTGTTGCAAATAATTGTCCATATGTCTGCTTAGAAATCATAGTAAAAATGACATCCTTTTACCTTCAGAACTAGCCGAAATTGTTGAAGTTTTCCTCAGCATCAAGGTAATCCAGTAATAGCTGAACTGTACGTTAATTGGAACATTGCAGTAAAGGAGTTGGTAATAGTCGGTTTATTTGGAAGACATTACTGATGCAGGGAGCATTTGGGGGCTCACAGCGTCAGGTTTTGACAACCCCTGATCTACGTGAATACCTTCTGCAGATACTTTGTGGAAAGGCTCCAACAAGTGTCCTTGTAAGTTTGTTTGCTGGAAAAGATTTGATACAGAGCTCATTGGAGGCAGCATGTAGCGGCTTACTAGTCTTAGATGTTTGATCAGATGAGGTTTGGTTAAACAAGAGAGATGGTTGGTGGTGTTAGGATGTCACTAGCCCTTCTCTTTTTCAAGTATATGACCATATCCCCAAAGGGGAAGTGTGAGAGAGACAAAACTTTGGTTCCCTTGGTGGAAATCTTTGACGTCAACATATTTAAGCTGAAATTGATGTCATTCTTTTTTATCTTAGTTTATTTTACAACCTTATGACTATCATGGTGATGCAATAACCAGCTTAGCGTAAAAGAGCACAGGATTAAATTTGATGTAAAATCAAGGGAAAAGTAATGGGTTTTTAAAGTTTGCTGACTTAATACGTTTTTATAATTGGCATTTAAACCACTTACACAGTAATTCAGTCAGTTTCCTTTCTTTTTAGAAGTTTTTTTGATTAAACAGAGTCACAGTCATTGCAAATGAACATCTGATTTATTTGGAGGAAATGTAATGAAAGTTTGGTAGATGAAGAATAAATCATTTAATCCTCTAACCAAGACTAGATTTAGAAAAGCAATAAAGATGGAAACCAGAGGACTGTATACAGAATGACATGCAGTAACAACACACATGGCAGTCATGCAGAAAGATCTGTAATACCATTACAGTTTCATCAGAAAATGTAACTTCTTGACATTTGGATTGTGATTGATGGTCAGTTGTGTTTCCTGATGAGTTTTCTGTCACTCTCTTTCTCCAGAGAACTGATCTAAAGCCCGTGGTGACAGCTGATCAACATTGAAGTTGGACATAAAAACACAGGAGAAAGAGTCCTCCCTGAAAAACGTGAGAAGAAGCACCAGAGTTTATGGACTACATGTCGACAAAAGCCGGAGAAGACACAGTTTGGAGACTTTGAAGGAATCGTGTTGGGAAGAATAGAACAAATGGTGCTGCAGCACCTCCTTCCCTCGCAGCCCCACTTCAAAAAGTAAGTATGTGTACTTATTCATTTCAATGCATTTAAAATATCTATACATCAGTTTCTAGCTTTTATTTTTTATGTAATCAAACAATAAAGTATTTTCTTTTGAATCAGTATTTGGGATTTATCAATAATGAATAACATTAATCACTGACCTGTTGACCTGTTGTCACTGCCTTGTTATGTTAACATTACATTCTACACACCGTGCTAACCATCTGTTTCTATGAAAACAATCGCCCTTTTGGGTTGGTCAAAGGTCTCCAGGTACTTAACAACAAAAAACAATGTTCTTTAGAGCCTCCAAAGACTCTTCTGTCTTCTGAATGTTCATCATAAATCAGTTTATGTTGTTTTACATGAAAGTTTCATGTTTTTTTAGTACAGCTCTGACTTAAGGAATGTGTCATAAAGACATGGTAACCTGTCCTTGACTGAACACTAAAGATCGTGAATAAAACACAATAAATATGTATTTGAATACAGCAAAATATTTTCGTGTTGAAAGTGTTTTAGTAATATATAGGCCTGTATAGACAGATGCGGAGAAAAATATTTTAACCCATTACCCAAGTTGTGTCTCTTTCCCACAATCCAAACAAAGAAGGTAGCTAGAAAGGACATATCTACTTGCTACAAGTAGATATGTCTACTTCTAACCATAATTCAAAATGCTACTAACTGGTTTATTTATACTTTTTTTCTAATATGTTGTATTTTCATACAAAATGATATCATAATATTTTGCTTGTTTTATGTCTTTACTTACAACAGTAACAAGGATGTAGGGCAACGCTGAAAAAATATTTTTAAAAATAAAATAAATGTTTGTTTTTTATTCTGAAAATACCTTCAGACCATGCCAAGTGTTGTCTGACAACCTTCTGGTTTTTTTTTAGAGATAGGCAAGTAATTATTTTTCAGAGAAACAGAAGCTTGTGACTCAAACGAATGAACTCGGGCTATATCAACCCCATCTACTGTTAATCTAATGCAACGAAACTTTGTATTAGGATCAACATTTTAAAGGCATTAGCCTGCAACTGAATCGCTTCAAAATGCAACATAATTACTCCTTAAAAGTAAGGACACTGTCTCAGAAACAGCGGTTTTCTTTCTTCCCTTTAGCACTTTTATAAAAGAAATCCTAATGACACCTTAAAGCTATAAATACTAAAACAAAGCCAGAGGAGCAGCTCGACTGTACACCTCCTTTTCAAATGGCGGCAGTAATTATAAGAGATAAATGAAGCCATTAAACAAACAAACACTTATCAACAGTTAAACAGTGGGCAATAAAGCTTGATTATCCCCTCATTTTCTACTTTTGGGCAGGAGGCCAAAACAGTATCAGGAAAGGTTGCTCTAAAACCCGCCACCCATTAATGAAATATACTAACTCCATGACTGCCTCAATTGGTTTTTCAGTTCCAAAGCCAGGATGTATTGGTTCACAGTGGCAGGATTTTACTTTTCTTTTTTCCCCCTGCGTTACTGGTTTTAACTATAAGGCCATGATTCTTATTGAAAGGTGAGATTGCATTTAATAATCACAAATTTCAGAGACATATGTTCTTAATCAAGACAAATATAATATTCTCTTTGGCCAAGTCGGACCCGATTTCAGGCGAAAGCGAGTCATGTCGGGTCATAAGAGAGTGAAGAGTTCTGAAAAACTGTGTGAGGGGACTCGGGATTCAAAGTAACTTTTTTCTTAAGATCCGAACCCTCCCACGGCTGATGTTTCATGCAGAAGAAACCCACACACAACGAGAAGTCAAAGCGAAGGATTTTTTTCTGAGCCCCGGGGGCGGCCTGTATATATTCATCCACTGTGATTTGCACCTCCAAACAAACAAGAAAAAGCCTACATATATACACTAGTGCATTTAAAGCTTTAGTGTAGTGACTTTTTTTTTATATTTATTGACGTCTGTCATGTCAAGCCATTACCAAATTAGTTGATACAAAGCTAGTTAAGACTATCAGCTGCACACAACTCTCTCTGGATTTCTTAGTATGACTGTGTGTTGTGATAATTACCTCTTTTAAAGAGTCCATCGTGTTTTTAAATCCTCTGTGTCCTCCTTGGTTACTAGCAACTGTGTGTGTGTGTGTGTGTGTGTGTGTGTGTGTGTGTGTGTGTGTGTGTGTGTGTGTGTGTGTGGGAGGGCGGGGCATGTATCATGTGACTGCAACAACAGTTTGGTTTTCATTACTTAGAATTCCTCATGGGGAAGACAGAAACTGCACACTCTAGCTTTAAAACCACAGGTACAATTCCAACTCATAAACGTTTCCTCGCATTCAATTTATTCATTTTTTTAATGGCTCTGTTGATATTTTTGCAAAGTTGCACTGCTGCAGACAGACAAGATTTTATTAGACAAAAGGGGATTTTAACGGGATTGTATTTGCCAACATTTGTTATTTCAGTCAGTTAAAGGAAAAGCAAGTATGTGTTTACCTTTTAGATTTGGTTGGGACAATAGACTGCTAATCTAGATAGATAGATAGATAGATAGATAGATAGATAGATAGATAGATAGATAGATAGATAGATAGATAGATAGATAGATAGATAGATAGATAGATAGATAGATAGATAGATAGATATTTATTGATCCCAAAAAATTGAAATGATGGTGTTACAGCAGCAAACATACATCAGTCATACAGCACAGAATATAAATATTTTTGAAATACTAGGATACAATACACATACATACAAGATACATGAAATAATAATAATGCTAGGAATGAAATATAGGAACAAATAGTTGATGTATACAGGATGGGAAAACAAAATGTGCAACAAATGTGCAATATAGGATTAAGCAAATGTTGAGGTGAGATTTATATACTGTAGAGGGAAAAGAAAGAGAGAGAGAGAGAGAGAGAGAGAGAGAGAGAGAGAGAGAGATGCGACATATTAAATGCTATGGAATTGCAGACGGACAGTTGAAAACATTAAATTCAGTCGACAAAGCAGATATTTTTTTGACATTTTTAAAAGTAACACAAGCAGGGGACAGGCTAGACAAAAGAGGAAGGAAGATGTGATTGTAAAGCGAGGTGTGATGAAGACTTGGTCTCAGTTGGCCGCCACATTATTCCCACAAGCCACATATAAAAGGAAAAACTGGTGCAGGGAGAGTGAGGAGGAAAATCAGTTTCTTTTATCTCAAAAACAGAACTGCATTGTTCAATCAATGCGGACTGAAATTGAGTCCTCAGATGCCCCGGTCGTGTGTACGAAGATGATGCTCAAACATGTTTGGATTATGGAAAGTACCGTGTGGGATTTGATGTGTAAACTGTGACAGAAGGTGTATATTAGAATATGAAGACCCGAGTAGCTGACGGCGAGGTGAGTAGATTGGGAGCAGCAGGCTAAGATCATGGCACAAACATGATGCACTCTGCTTGTTCTTTTTTATTTTGGTAGATTTGGGGTAGGATGTGAATTTTATTTTTGAAATGTTCTTGTGGCCAAGGACAAATTGAATTTAACTGTAACCATGCATAATCACAGTGTAAAAAAAACAACAACATTAAGTTGGCAGAATATGTTCAGGACACTGTACAGCACAGAGAAACCTGAGAAGCAAAGCCAAAGTTACACTTGAAAAAAGGCAGTGGAAGTGGCTTTGCTACATTTTTTGAAAAGCAGCAGATTACTGAGCCTTTTTTTATCTTTCTATATGTTATCATCACTCCCAACAATCAGGAACTTGTAGGAGAAACCACAAGCAGCCAATCCCAGTCCTTGCGTCTCCACATGGTATCTCTGTAGCTTCCAGCCCTGATGTGTTATTCTCTCTTTGAGGAGGAGGAGCATTGGAGCCTTCGCAGATAGCTCCTGTAGCTACACCATTACCCTTTAACGCACTATAGAACAACCCACACAAAATTTGTGACTTTATAAAAATTTAAGAAATGAAATACCATAAACCCATAGTACATGAAATATAAACACTACAAACAATAAACATCAATCTTGACAGGGATCACGTAGAATTGTTAAGAAATAGAAAAAGTGCAAAGTATGTTAGCTTTCCTTTTAATGTGGACATGTTGACTTCTATTCAGAGTCCATCAAACAAAAATACAGACCTGACAAACAAACAAAAAATTTGATTTGAAAACAAATGTTGACTTTAATTTGTAATAAATTCATGAATAAATTAAAGGGCCACTGCAACATCTGATTACACATGGAACAAGAACAGCCACAGAAATTAAGTATATGAAATACATAAATAAATTACATCATTAACAAATAAAAAGATGAAAGATGCAGTTTTAAAAGTTGCGTCACAGTTGCTGCTAATGTAATGATGATGTGTGAAAGGCTGGTGTGTTCCTACATGACAGGGCGGGTTAGCAGCAGTGAGGTGAGCAGAGGTCAGGTGATTTGGAGCTGCAGTATACCTGACAGCCTTGTAAAGGTGTCAGATACAGAGAGCTTTTTCATTTATGTTGTCCTCTTCCTGTTGTTTTTTCTGATGTGGTTTCATTTTCACCCTGAAAGCACAGACTTGTCATGTGACACAGCAGCCTGGGCCTCCCACAGCCTTGTATTTATATTGAAACTTGTCAGAGTTGAATTCAAATGTAACCAATTTAGCTAACCAACCCCCAACTCTCCTTTTCTCACCAATAAAAAAAATAGCCAATCTTGAGTCCTAGCTGAAGCGTGATGGCCGCAGCCTGACTTCCTCACTTAAAGGCAGATGATACATTCCCCTTTATAAGGGCCATTAAAAATGATCAAGAATGTTTTCTCAAAACGGGTAAGACTCTTCTTATGAACAAACTGTTTGCTCTATTCGATGCAACAGCAGCATTACTGGAAAAACCAGCAACATTACAAACAGAGCAAATGATTTGAGAAGCCAGTGAGGCATTGATCAAAGACTGTGTTATGACCAATGACACAGGCTGACACATCTAGGCTTTATTTGCCAGCTAGTCTGCCAAGCTCGTGCTCTCTCACTGCATCATCCACCAGTGTGGCACAACAGCAAATCTCCCTCCAAACATCAAGACCTTTACTTTAAATTGCTTCGTAGATGAAATCCAGAGCCATGTAGGTCAGTTGTTTTTTTCCTTAATTAGAAAAGAAAGGGAGGGTTAACTTGCTTGAGAATATTAAAGTCATTAGAAATTTAGAAAGACTATTTTTTTCAAGTTTCAACGTTAAAGGTTCAGCTTTATTGTCATTATACAATACAGGATTGCATACACACACACAAACACTCACACACACACACACACACAAGCGCACAAACACACACACAAAGAAAATGAATAGAATAAAACAATAAGATAAGCAAAAAATAGAAGAAAGTCTGTAAAAGTAGCACTAAAGCAAGAAATTTAAAGATAACCTTATGTATAACCTTATATATATATAT